>NW_026909112.1:0-229748 GCF_033115175.1 Lepus europaeus
TCCCAGCAGGGCCTCCCGAGGGTGGACCGATATGCTCCCGGACCAAAAGTGTTGTAAAGGCCCAGGGCACGACCCTGCTGCGACCCCCAGCACCTCCTGGGTGCCCGCCACCACCCTTGGGCCGGGATGAGGTGCCACCTTGTGCGTGGAAGCCCCGCCCAGAGGCAAGAAGCCCCCAAGGCCCGAGGGCGCGCCCGACCCTGCAGCCCTGCTGCAGCCACAGGGAACGGGATGTCTGAGAGGGCAGCCCCCACTGCCCAAGCCTCCGCTGGCAGTTCCCCGAAGGGCTGGTGGCGGCTGCGCCTCAGCAGCCAGCCTCCCTCCCACCCTCCCTGCCTCCCTCTGGTCGGGCACTGGAAGCCACACAGCCACTTGTGTCCCCTGTGTCCCTGGAGGCCGCAGCGCGTTTTGGGTTTTGGAGCGGACGGGCCCCTCTCGGCTTCCGTAGTCCATTTGCCCCCGGAGCCCGCCAGACCCCTGGCTCTAGGAGGCTGCCCAGGCGGTGCTGCCAACTGCCCCCAGGTGCTAGCTAGCGGCAGTGGCAGCGGCCGGCCACGGGGGGAGCACACACACCTGCGGGTGTCCCCGGGCCGCACACACGGACTGCCCCGCGCCTCCGTGGGTTATAAATGAGCCCTCCGGGAACCCTTGCCTGCCCTAGGGGCTTGTCGGGCGGGGCCGACGCAGGGTGGGTGAGTGGGGGGGGGACTGCTGCTGGCACACACAACCACTCCTGAAGCCCACTGGGGCGGTCCAAGGGCTATGAGCTCGGAGCTCGGGCACGGGCTGTCCCAGCAGGGCCTCGCGAGGGTGGACCGATATGCTCCCGGACCAAAAGTGTTGTAAAGGCCCAGGGCACGACCCTGCTGCGACCCCCAGCACCTCCTGGGTGCCCGCCACCACCCTTGGGCCGGGATGAGGTGCCACCTTGTGCGTGGAAGCCCCGCCCAGAGGCAAGAAGCCCCCAAGGCCCGAGGGCGCGCCCGACCCTGCAGCCCTGCTGCAGCCACAGGGAACGGGATGTCTGAGAGGGCAGCCCCCACTGCCCAAGCCTCCGCTGCAGTTCCCCGAAGGGCTGGTGGCGGCTGCGCCTCAGCAGCCAGCCTCCCTCCCACCCTCCCTGCCTCCCTCTGGTCGGGCACTGCAAGCCACACAGCCACTTGTGTCCCCTGTGTCCCTGGAGGCCGCAGCGCGTTTTGGGTTTTGGAGCGGACGGGCCCCTCTCGGCTTCCGTAGTCCATTTGCCCCCGGAGCCCGCCAGACCCCTGGCTCTAGGAGGCTGCCCAGGCGGTGCTGCCAACTGCCCCCAGGTGCTAGCTAGCGGCAGTGGCAGCGGCCGGCCACGGGGGGAGCACACACACCTGCGGGTGTCCCCGGGCCGCACACACGGACTGCCCCGCGCCTCCGTGGGTTGCAAATGAGCCCTCCGGGAACCCTTGCCTGCCCTAGGGGCTTGTCGGGCGGGGCCGACGCAGGGTGGGTGAGTGGGGGGGGACTGCTGCTGGCACACACAACCACTCCTGAAGCCCACTGGGGCGGTCCAAGGGCTATGAGCTCGGAGCTCGGGCACGGGCTGTCCCAGCAGGGCCTCGCGAGGGTGGACCGATATGCTCCCGGACCAAAAGTGTTGTAAAGGCCCAGGGCACGACCCTGCTGCGACCCCCAGCACCTCCTGGGTGCCCGCCACCACCCTTGGGCCGGGATGAGGTGCCACCTTGTGCGTGGAAGCCCCGCCCAGAGGCAAGAAGCCCCCAAGGCCCGAGGGCGCGCCCGACCCTGCAGCCCTGCTGCAGCCACAGGGAACGGGATGTCTGAGAGGGCAGCCCCCACTGCCCAAGCCTCCGCTGGCAGTTCCCCGAAGGGCTGGTGGCGGCTGCGCCTCAGCAGCCAGCCTCCCTCCCACCCTCCCTGCCTCCCTCTGGTCGGGCACTGCAAGCCACACAGCCACTTGTGTCCCCTGTGTCCCTGGAGGCCGCAGCGCGTTTTGGGTTTTGGAGCGGACGGGCCCCTCTCGGCTTCCGTAGTCCATTTGCCCCCGGAGCCCGCCAGACCCCTGGCTCTAGGAGGCTGCCCAGGCGGTGCTGCCAACTGCCCCCAGGTGCTAGCTAGCGGCAGTGGCAGCGGCCGGCCACGGGGGGAGCACACACACCTGCGGGTGTCCCCGGGCCGCACACACGGACTGCCCCGCGCCTCCGTGGGTTGCAAATGAGCCCTCCGGGAACCCTTGCCTGCCCTAGTGGCTTGTCGGGCGGGGCCGACGCAGGGTGGGTGAGTGGGGGGGGGGACTGCTGCTGGCACACACCCACTCCTGAAGCCCACTGGGGCGGTCCAAGGGCTATGAGCTCGGAGCTCGGGCACGGGCTGTCCCAGCAGGGCCTCGCGAGGGTGGACCGATATGCTCCCGGACCAAAAGTGTTGTAAAGGCCCAGGGCACGACCCTGCTGCGACCCCCAGCACCTCCTGGGTGCCCGCCACCACCCTTGGGCCGGGATGAGGTGCCACCTTGTGCGTGGAAGCCCCGCCCAGAGGCAAGAAGCCCCCAAGGCCCGAGGGCGCGCCCGACCCTGCAGCCCTGCTGCAGCCACAGGGAACGGGATGTCTGAGAGGGCAGCCCCCACTGCCCAAGCCTCCGCTGGCAGTTCCCCGAAGGGCTGGTGGCGGCTGCGCCTCAGCAGCCAGCCTCCTTCCCACCCTGCCTGCCTCCCTCTGGTCGGGCACTGCAAGCCACACAGCCACTTGTGTCCCCTGTGTCCCTGGAGGCCGCAGCGCGTTTTGGGTTTTGGAGCGGACGGGCCCCTCTCGGCTTCCGTAGTCCATTTGCCCCCGGAGCCCGCCAGACCCCTGGCTCTAGGAGGCTGCCCAGGCGGTGCTGCCAACTGCCCCCAGGTGCTAGCTAGCGGCAGTGGCAGCGGCCGGCCACGGGGGGAGCACACACACCTGCGGGTGTCCCCGGGCCGCACACACGGACTGCCCCGCGCCTCCGTGGGTTGCAAATGAGCCCTCCGGGAACCCTTGCCTGCCCTAGGGGCTTGTCGGGCGGGGCCGACGCAGGGTGGGTGAGTGGGGGGGGACTGCTGCTGGCACACACCCACTCCTGAAGCCCACTGGGGCGGTCCAAGGGCTATGAGCTCGGAGCTCGGGCACGGGCTGTCCCAGCAGGGCCTCGCGAGGGTGGACCGATATGCTCCCGGACCAAAAGTGTTGTAAAGGCCCAGGGCACGACTCTCCTGCGACCCCCAGCACCTCCTGGGTGCCCGCCACCACCCTTGGGCCGGGATGAGGTGCCACCTTGTGCGTGGAAGCCCCGCCCAGAGGCAAGAAGCCCCCAAGGCCCGAGGGCGCGCCCGACCCTGCAGCCCTGCTGCAGCCACAGGGAACGGGATGTCTGAGAGGGCAGCCCCCACTGCCCAAGCCTCCGCTGGCAGTTCCCCGAAGGGCTGGTGGCGGCTGCGCCTCAGCAGCCAGCCTCCCTCCCACCCTCCCTGCCTCCCTCTGGTCGGGCACTGCAAGCCACACAGCCACTTGTGTCCCCTGTGTCCCTGGAGGCCGCAGCGCGTTTTGGGTTTTGGAGCGGACGGGCCCCTCTCGGCTTCCGTAGTCCATTTGCCCCCAGAGCCCGCCAGACCCCTGGCTCTAGGAGGCTGCCCAGGCGGTGCTGCCAACTGCCCCCAGGTGCTAGCTAGCGGCAGTGGCAGCGGCCGGCCACGGGGGGAGCACACACACCTGCGGGTGTCCCCGGGCCGCACACACGGACTGCCCCGCGCCTCCGTGGGTTGCAAATGAGCCCTCCGGGAACCCTTGCCTGCCCTAGGGGCTTGTCGGGCGGGGCCGACGCAGGGTGGGTGAGTGGGGGGGGACTGCTGCTGGCACACACCCACTCCTGAAGCCCACTGGGGCGGTCCAAGGGCTATGAGCTCGGAGCTCGGGCACGGGCTGTCCCAGCAGGGCCTCGCGAGGGTGGACCGATATGCTCCCGGACCAAAAGTGTTGTAAAGGCCCAGGGCACGACCCTGCTGCGACCCCCAGCACCTCCTGGGTGCCCGCCACCACCCTTGGGCCGGGATGAGGTGCCACCTTGTGCGTGGAAGCCCCGCCCAGAGGCAAGAAGCCCCCAAGGCCCGAGGGCGCGCCCGACCCTGCAGCCCTGCTGCAGCCACAGGGAACGGGATGTCTGAGAGGGCAGCCCCCACTGCCCAAGCCTCCGCTGGCAGTTCCCCGAAGGGCTGGTGGCGGCTGCGCCTCAGCAGCCAGCCTCCCTCCCACCCTCCCTGCCTCCCTCTGGTCGGGCACTGCAAGCCACACAGCCACTTGTGTCCCCTGTGTCCCTGGAGGCCGCAGCGCGTTTTGGGTTTTGGAGCGGACGGGCCCCTCTCGGCTTCCGTAGTCCATTTGCCCCCGGAGCCCGCCAGACCCCTGGCTCTAGGAGGCTGCCCAGGCGGTGCTGCCAACTGCCCCCAGGTGCTAGCTAGCGGCAGTGGCAGCGGCCGGCCACGGGGGGAGCACACACACCTGCGGGTGTCCCCGGGCCGCACACACGGACTGCCCCGCGCCTCCGTGGGTTGCAAATGAGCCCTCCGGGAACCCTTGCCTGCCCTAGTGGCTTGTCGGGCGGGGCCGACGCAGGGTGGGTGAGTGGGGGGGGGACTGCTGCTGGCACACACCCACTCCTGAAGCCCACTGGGGCGGTCCAAGGGCTATGAGCTCGGAGCTCGGGCACGGGCTGTCCCAGCAGGGCCTCGCGAGGGTGGACCGATATGCTCCCGGACCAAAAGTGTTGTAAAGGCCCAGGGCACGACCCTGCTGCGACCCCAGCACCTCCTGGGTGCCCGCCACCACCCTTGGGCCGGGATGAGGTGCCACCTTGTGCGTGGAAGCCCCGCCCAGAGGCAAGAAGCCCCCAAGGCCCGAGGGCGCGCCCGACCCTGCAGCCCTGCTGCAGCCACAGGGAACGGGATGTCTGAGAGGGCAGCCCCCACTGCCCAAGCCTCCGCTGGCAGTTCCCCGAAGGGCTGGTGGCGGCTGCGCCTCAGCAGCCAGCCTCCCTCCCACCCTCCCTGCCTCCCTCTGGTCGGGCACTGCAAGCCACACAGCCACTTGTGTCCCCTGTGTCCCTGGAGGCCGCAGCGCGTTTTGGGTTTTGGAGCGGACGGGCCCCTCTCGGCTTCTGTAGTCCATTTGCCCCCGGAGCCCGCCAGACCCCTGGCTCTAGGAGGCTGCCCAGGCGGTGCTGCCAACTGCCCCCAGGTGCTAGCTAGCGGCAGTGGCAGCGGCCGGCCACGGGGGGAGCACACACACCTGCGGGTGTCCCCGGGCCGCACACACGGACTGCCCCGCGCCTCCGTGGGTTGCAAATGAGCCCTCCGGGAACCCTTGCCTGCCCTAGGGGCTTGTCGGGCGGGGCCGACGCAGGGTGGGTGAGTGGGGGGGGACTGCTGCTGGCACACACCCACTCCTGAAGCCCACTGGGGCGGTCCAAGGGCTATGAGCTCGGAACTCGGGCACGGGCTGTCCCAGCAGGGCCTCGCGAGGGTGGACCGATATGCTCCCGGACCAAAAGTGTTGTAAAGGCCCAGGGCACGACTCTCCTGCGACCCCCAGCACCTCCTGGGTGCCCGCCACCACCCTTGGGCCGGGATGAGGTGCCACCTTGTGCGTGGAAGCCCCGCCCAGAGGCAAGAAGCCCCCAAGGCCCGAGGGCGCGCCCGACCCTGCAGCCCTGCTGCAGCCACAGGGAACGGGATGTCTGAGAGGGCAGCCCCCACTGCCCAAGCCTCCGCTGGCAGTTCCCCGAAGGGCTGGTGGCGGCTGCGCCTCAGCAGCCAGCCTCCCTCCCACCCTCCCTGCCTCCCTCTGGTCGGGCACTGCAAGCCACACAGCCACTTGTGTCCCCTGTGTCCCTGGAGGCCGCAGCGCGTTTTGGGTTTTGGAGAGGACGGGCCCCTCTCGGCTTCCGTAGTCCATTTGCCCCCGGAGCCCGCCAGACCCCTGGCTCTAGGAGGCTGCCCAGGCGGTGCTGCCAACTGCCCCCAGGTGCTAGCTAGCGGCAGTGGCAGCGGCCGGCCACGGGGGGAGCACACACACCTGCGGGTGTCCCCGGGCCGCACACACGGACTGCCCCGCGCCTCCCTGGGTTGCAAATGAGCCCTCCGGGAACCCTTGCCTGCCCTAGGGGCTTGTCGGGCGGGGCCGACGCAGGGTGGGTGAGTGGGGGGGGACTGCTGCTGGCACACACCCACTCCTGAAGCCCACTGGGGCGGTCCAAGGGCTATGAGCTCGGAGCTCGGGCACGGGCTGTCCCAGCAGGGCCTCGCGAGGGTGGACCGATATGCTCCCGGACCAAAAGTGTTGTAAAGGCCCAGGGCACGACTCTCCTGCGACCCCCAGCACCTCCTGGGTGCCCGCCACCACCCTTGGGCCGGGATGAGGTGCCACCTTGTGCGTGGAAGCCCCGCCCAGAGGCAAGAAGCCCCCAAGGCCCGAGGGCGCGCCCGACCCTGCAGCCCTGCTGCAGCCACAGGGAACGGGATGTCTGAGAGGGCAGCCCCCACTGCCCAAGCCTCCGCTGGCAGTTCCCCGAAGGGCTGGTGGCGGCTGCGCCTCAGCAGCCAGCCTCCCTCCCACCCTCCCTGCCTCCCTCTGGTCGGGCACTGCAAGCCACACAGCCACTTGTGTCCCCTGTGTCCCTGGAGGCCGCAGCGCGTTTTGGGTTTTGGAGCGGACGGGCCCCTCTCGGCTTCCGTAGTCCATTTGCCCCCGGAGCCCGCCAGACCCCTGGCTCTAGGAGGCTGCCCAGGCGGTGCTGCCAACTGCCCCCAGGTGCTAGCTAGCGGCAGTGGCAGCGGCCGGCCACGGGGGGAGCACACACACCTGCGGGTGTCCCCGGGCCGCACACACGGACTGCCCCGCGCCTCCGTGGGTTGCAAATGAGCCCTCCGGGAACCCTTGCCTGCCCTAGGGGCTTGTCGGGCGTGGCCGACGCAGGGTGGGTGAGTGGGGGGGGACTGCTGCTGGCCCCCACCCACTCCTGAAGCCCACTGGGGCGGTCCAAGGGCTATGAGCTCGGAGCTCGGGCACGGGCTGTCCCAGCAGGGCCTCGCGAGGGTGGACCGATATGCTCCCGGACCAAAAGTGTTGTAAAGGCCCAGGGCATGACCCTTCTGCGACCCCCAGCACCTCCTGGGTGCCCGCCACCACCCTTGGGCCGGGATGAGGTGCCACCTTGTGCGTGGAAGCCCCGCCCAGAGGCAAGAAGCCCCCAAGGCCCGAGGGCGCGCCCGACCCTGCAGCCCTGCTGCAGCCACAGGGAACGGGATGTCTGAGAGGGCAGCCCCCACTGCCCAAGCCTCCGCTGGCAGTTCCCCGAAGGGCTGGTGGCGGCTGCGCCTCAGCAGCCAGCCTCCCTCCCACCCTCCCTGCCTCCCTCTGGTCGGGCACTGCAAGCCACACAGCCACTTGTGTCCCCTGTGTCCCTGGAGGCCGCAGCGCGTTTTGGGTTTTGGAGCGGACGGGCCCCTCTCGGCTTCCGTAGTCCATTTGCCCCCGGAGCCCGCCAGACCCCTGGCTCTAGGAGGCTGCCCAGGCGGTGCTGCCAACTGCCCCCAGGTGCTAGCTAGCGGCAGTGGCAGCGGCCGGCCACGGGGGGAGCACACACACCTGCGGGTGTCCCCGGGCCGCACACACGGACTGCCCCGCGCCTCCGTGGGTTGCAAATGAGCCCTCCGGGAACCCTTGCCTGCCCTAGTGGCTTGTCGGGCGGGGCCGACGCAGGGTGGGTGAGTGGGGGGGGACTGCTGCTGGCACACACCCACTCCTGAAGCCCACTGGGGCGGTCCAAGGGCTATGAGCTCGGAGCTCGGGCACGGGCTGTCCCAGCAGGGCCTCGCGAGGGTGGACCGATATGCTCCCGGACCAAAAGTGTTGTAAAGGCCCAGGGCACGACCCTGCTGCGACCCCCAGCACCTCCTGGGTGCCCGCCACCACCCTTGGGCCGGGATGAGGTGCCACCTTGTGCGTGGAAGCCCCGCCCAGAGGCAAGAAGCCCCCAAGGCCCGAGGGCGCGCCCGACCCTGCAGCCCTGCTGCAGCCACAGGGAACGGGATGTCTGAGAGGGCAGCCCCCACTGCCCAAGCCTCCGCTGGCAGTTCCCCGAAGGGCTGGTGGCGGCTGCGCCTCAGCAGCCAGCCTCCCTCCCACCCTCCCTGCCTCCCTCTGGTTGGGCACTGCAAGCCACACAGCCACTTGTGTCCCCTGTGTCCCTGGAGGCCGCAGCGCGTTTTGGGTTTTGGAGCGGACGGGCCCCTCTCGGCTTCCGTAGTCCATTTGCCCCCGGAGCCCGCCAGACACCTGGCTCTAGGAGGCTGCCCAGGCGGTGCTGCCAACTGCCCCCAGGTGCTAGCTAGCGGCAGTGGCAGCGGCCGGCCACGGGGGGAGCACACACACCTGCGGGTGTCCCCGGGCCGCACACACGGACTGCCCCGCGCCTCCCTGGGTTGCAAATGAGCCCTCCGGGAACCCTTGCCTGCCCTAGGGGCTTGTCGGGCGGGGCCGACGCAGGGTGGGTGAGTGGGGGGGGACTGCTGCTGGCACACACCCACTCCTGAAGCCCACTGGGGCGGTCCAAGGGCTATGAGCTCGGAGCTCGGGCACGGGCTGTCCCAGCAGGGCCTCCCGAGGGTGGACCGATATGCTCCCGGACCAAAAGTGTTGTAAAGGCCCAGGGCACGACCCTGCTGCGACCCCCAGCACCTCCTGGGTGCCCGCCACCACCCTTGGGCCGGGATGAGGTGCCACCTTGTGCGTGGAAGCCCCGCCCAGAGGCAAGAAGCCCCCAAGGCCCGAGGGCGCGCCCGACCCTGCAGCCCTGCTGCAGCCACAGGGAACGGGATGTCTGAGAGGGCAGCCCCCACTGCCCAAGCCTCCGCTGGCAGTTCCCCGAAGGGCTGGTGGCGGCTGCGCCTCAGCAGCCAGCCTCCCTCCCACCCTCCCTGCCTCCCTCTGGTCGGGCACTGCAAGCCACACAGCCACTTGTGTCCCCTGTGTCCCTGGAGGCCGCAGCGCGTTTTGGGTTTTGGAGCGGACGGGCCCCTCTCGGCTTCCGTAGTCCATTTGCCCCCGGAGCCCGCCAGACCCCTGGCTCTAGGAGGCTGCCCAGGCGGTGCTGCCAACTGCCCCCAGGTGCTAGCTAGCGGCAGTGGCAGCGGCCGGCCACGGGGGGAGCACACACACCTGCGGGTGTCCCCGGGCCGCACACACGGACTGCCCCGCGCCTCCGTGGGTTGCAAATGAGCCCTCCGGGAACCCTTGCCTGCCCTAGGGGCTTGTCGGGCGGGGCCGACGCAGGGTGGGTGAGTGGGGGGGGACTGCTGCTGGCACACACCCACTCCTGAAGCCCACTGGGGCGGTCCAAGGGCTATGAGCTCGGAGCTCGGGCACGGGCTGTCCCAGCAGGGCCTCACGAGGGTGGACCGATATGCTCCCGGAACAAAAGTGTTGTAAAGGCCCAGGGCACGACTCTCCTGCGACCCCCAGCACCTCCTGGGTGCCCGCCACCACCCTTGGGCCGGGATGAGGTGCCACCTTGTGCGTGGAAGCCCCGCCCAGAGGCAAGAAGCCCCCAAGGCCCGAGGGCGCGCCCGACCCTGCAGCCCTGCTGCAGCCACAGGGAACGGGATGTCTGAGAGGGCAGCCCCCACTGCCCAAGCCTCCGCTGGCAGTTCCCCGAAGGGCTGGTGGCGGCTGCGCCTCAGCAGCCAGCCTCCCTCCCACCCTCCCTGCCTCCCTCTGGTCGGGCACTGCAAGCCACACAGCCACTTGTGTCCCCTGTGTCCCTGGAGGCCGCAGCGCGTTTTGGGTTTTGGAGCGGACGGGCCCCTCTCGGCTTCCGTAGTCCATTTGCCCCCGGAGCCCGCCAGACCCCTGGCTCTAGGAGGCTGCCCAGGCGGTGCTGCCAACTGCCCCCAGGTGCTAGCTAGCGGCAGTGGCAGCGGCCGGCCACGGGGGGAGCACACACACCTGCGGGTGTCCCCGGGCCGCACACACGGACTGCCCCGCGCCTCCGTGGGTTGCAAATGAGCCCTCCGGGAACCCTTGCCTGCCCTAGGGGCTTGTCGGGCGGGGCCGACGCAGGGTGGGTGAGTGGGGGGGGACTGCTGCTGGCACACACCCACTCCTGAAGCCCACTGGGGCGGTCCAAGGGCTATGAGCTCGGAGCTCGGGCACGGGCTGTCCCAGCAGGGCCTCGCGAGGGTGGACCGATATGCTCCCGGACCAAAAGTGTTGTAAAGGCCCAGGGCACGACTCTCCTGCGACCCCCAGCACCTCCTGGGTGCCCGCCACCACCCTTGGGCCGGGATGAGGTGCCACCTTGTGCGTGGAAGCCCCGCCCAGAGGCAAGAAGCCCCCAAGGCCCGAGGGCGCGCCCGACCCTGCAGCCCTGCTGCAGCCACAGGGAACGGGATGTCTGAGAGGGCAGCCCCCACTGCCCAAGCCTCCGCTGGCAGTTCCCCGAAGGGCTGGTGGCGGCTGCGCCTCAGCAGCCAGCCTCCCTCCCACCCTCCCTGCCTCCCTCTGGTCGGGCACTGCAAGCCACACAGCCACTTGTGTCCCCTGTGTCCCTGGAGGCCGCAGCGCGTTTTGGGTTTTGGAGCGGACGGGCCCCTCTCGGCTTCCGTAGTCCATTTGCCCCCGGAGCCCGCCAGACCCCTGGCTCTAGGAGGCTGCCCAGGCGGTGCTGCCAACTGCCCCCAGGTGCTAGCTAGCGGCAGTGGCAGCGGCCGGCCATGGGGGGAGCACACACACCTGCGGGTGTCCCCTCGCCGCACACACGGACTGCCCCGTGCCTCCCTGGGTTGCAAATGAGCCTCCGGGAACCCTTGCCTGCCCTAGGGGCTTGTCGGGCGGGGCCGACGCAGGGTGGGTGAGTGGGGGGGGACTGCTGCTGGCACACACCCACTCCTGAAGCCCACTGGGGCGGTCCAAGGGCTATGAGCTCGGAGCTCGGGCACGGGCTGTCCCAGCAGGGCCTCGCGAGGGTGGACCGATATGCTCCCGGACCAAAAGTGTTGTAAAGGCCCAGGGCACGACTCTCCTGCGACCCCCAGCACCTCCTGGGTGCCCGCCACCACCCTTGGGCCGGGATGAGGTGCCACCTTGTGCGTGGAAGCCCCGCCCAGAGGCAAGAAGAACCCTAGGCCCGAGGGCGCGCCCGACCCTGCAGCCCTGCTGCAGCCACAGGGAACGGGATGTCTGAGAGGGCAGCCCCCACTGCCCAAGCCTCCGCTGGCAGTTCCCCGAAGGGCTGGTGGCGGCTGCGCCTCAGCAGCCAGCCTCCCTCCCACCCTCCCTGCCTCCCTCTGGTCGGGCACTGCAAGCCACACAGCCACTTGTGTCCCCTGTGTCCCTGGAGGCCGCAGCGCGTTTTGGGTTTTGGAGCGGACGGGCCCCTCTCGGCTTCCGTAGTCCATTTGCCCCCAGAGCCCGCCAGACCCCTGGCTCTAGGAGGCTGCCCAGGCGGTGCTGCCAACTGCCCCCAGGTGCTAGCTAGCGGCAGTGGCAGCGGCCGGCCACGGGGGGAGCACACACACCTGCGGGTGTCCCCGGGCCGCACACACGGACTGCCCCGCGCCTCCGTGGGTTGCAAATGAGCCCTCCGGGAACCCTTGCCTGCCCTAGGGGCTTGTCGGGCGGGGCCGACGCAGGGTGGGTGAGTGGGGGGGGACTGCTGCTGGCACACACCCACTCCTGAAGCCCACTGGGGCGGTCCAAGGGCTATGAGCTCGGAGCTCGGGCACGGGCTGTCCCAGCAGGGCCTCGCGAGGGTGGACCGATATGCTCCCGGACCAAAAGTGTTGTAAAGGCCCAGGGCACGACTCTCCTGCGACCCCCAGCACCTCCTGGGTGCCCGCCACCACCCTTGGGCCGGGATGAGGTGCCACCTTGTGCGTGGAAGCCCCGCCCAGAGGCAAGAAGCCCCCAAGGCCCGAGGGCGCGCCCGACCCTGCAGCCCTGCTGCAGCCACAGGGAACGGGATGTCTGAGAGGGCAGCCCCCACTGCCCAAGCCTCCGCTGGCAGTTCCCCGAAGGGCTGGTGGCGGCTGCGCCTCAGCAGCCAGCCTCCCTCCCACCCTCCCTGCCTCCCTCTGGTCGGGCACTGCAAGCCACACAGCCACTTGTGTCCCCTGTGTCCCTGGAGGCCGCAGCGCGTTTTGGGTTTTGGAGCGGACGGGCCCCTCTCGGCTTCCGTAGTCCATTTGCCCCCGGAGCCCGCCAGACCCCTGGCTCTAGGAGGCTGCCCAGGCGGTGCTGCCAACTGCCCCCAGGTGCTAGCTAGCGGCAGTGGCAGCGGCCGGCCACGGGGGGAGCACACACACCTGCGGGTGTCCCCGGGCCGCACACACGGACTGCCCCGCGCCTCCGTGGGTTGCAAATGAGCCCTCCGGGAACCCTTGCCTGCCCTAGGGGCTTGTCGGGCAGGGCCGACGCAGGGTGGGTGAGTGGGGGGGGACTGCTGCTGGCACACACCCACTCCTGAAGCCCACTGGGGCGGTCCAAGGGCTATGAGCTCGGAGCTCGGGCACGGGCTGTCCCAGCAGGGCCTCGCGAGGGTGGACCGATATGCTCCCGGACCAAAAGTGTTGTAAAGGCCCAGGGCACGACCCTGCTGCGACCCCCAGCACCTCCTGGGTGCCCGCCACCACCCTTGGGCCGGGATGAGGTGCCACCTTGTGCGTGGAAGCCCCGCCCAGAGGCAAGAAGCCCCCAAGGCCCGAGGGTGCGCCCGACCCTGCAGCCCTGCTGCAGCCACAGGGAACGGGATGTCTGAGAGGGCAGCCCCCACTGCCCAAGCCTCCGCTGGCAGTTCCCCGAAGGGCTGGTGGCGGCTGCGCCTCAGCAGCCAGCCTCCCTCCCACCCTCCCTGCCTCCCTCTGGTCGGGCACTGCAAGCCACACAGCCACTTGTGTCCCCTGTGTCCCTGGAGGCCGCAGCGCGTTTTGGGTTTTGGAGCGGACGGGCCCCTCTCGGCTTCCGTAGTCCATTTGCCCCCGGAGCCCGCCAGACCCCTGGCTCTAGGAGGCTGCCCAGGCGGTGCTGCCAACTGCCCCCAGGTGCTAGCTAGCGGCAGTGGCAGCGGCCGGCCACGGGGGGAGCACACACACCTGCGGGTGTCCCCGGGCCGCACACACGGACTGCCCCGCGCCTCCGTGGGTTGCAAATGAGCCCTCCGGGAACCCTTGCCTGCCCTAGGGGCTTGTCGGGCGGGGCCGACGCAGGGTGGGTGAGTGGGGGGGGACTGCTGCTGGCACACACCCACTCCTGAAGCCCACTAGGGCGGTCCAAGGGCTATGAGCTCAGAGCTCGGGCACGGGCTGTCCCAGCAGGGCCTCCCGAGGGTGGACCGATATGCTCCCGGACCAAAAGTGTTGTAAAGGCCCAGTGCACGACCCTGCTGCGACCCCCAGCACCTCCTGGGTGCCCGCCACCACCCTTGGGCCGGGATGAGGTGCCACCTTGTGCGTGGAAGCCCCGCCCAGAGGCAAGAAGCCCCCAAGGCCCGAGGGCGCGCCCGACCCTGCAGCCCTGCTGCAGCCACAGGGAACGGGATGTCTGAGAGGGCAGCCCCCACTGCCCAAGCCTCCGCTGGCAGTTCCCCGAAGGGCTGGTGGCGGCTGCGCCTCAGCAGCCAGCCTCCCTCCCACCCTCCCTGCCTCCCTCTGGTCGGGCACTGCAAGCCACACAGCCACTTGTGTCCCCTGTGTCCCTGGAGGCCGCAGCGCGTTTTGGGTTTTGGAGCGGACGGGCCCCTCTCGGCTTCCGTAGTCCATTTGCCCCCGGAGCCCGCCAGACCCCTGGCTCTAGGAGGCTGCCCAGGCGGTGCTGCCAACTGCCCCCAGGTGCTAGCTAGCGGCAGTGGCAGCGGCCGGCCACGGGGGGAGCACACACACCTGCGGGTGTCCCCGGGCCGCACACACGGACTGCCCCGCGCCTCCGTGGGTTGCAAATGAGCCCTCCGGGAACCCTTTCCTGCCCTAGGGGCTTGTCGGGCGGGGCCGACGCAGGGTGGGTGAGTGGGGGGGGACTGCTGCTGGCACACACCCACTCCTGAAGCCCACTGGGGCGGTCCAAGGGCTATGAGCTCGGAGCTCGGGCACGGGCTGTCCCAGCAGGGCCTCGCGAGGGTGGACCGATATGCTCCCGGACCAAAAGTGTTGTAAAGGCCCAGGGCACGACTCTCCTGCGACCCCCAGCACCTGCTGGGTGCCCGCCACCACCCTTGGGCCGGGATGAGGTGCCACCTTGTGCGTGGAAGCCCCGCCCAGAGGCAAGAAGCCCCCAAGGCCCGAGGGCGCGCCCGACCCTGCAGCCCTGCTGCAGCCACAGGGAACGGGATGTCTGAGAGGGCAGCCCCCACTGCCCAAGCCTCCGCTGGCAGTTCCCCGAAGGGCTGGTGGCGGCTGCGCCTCAGCAGCCAGCCTCCCTCCCACCCTCCCTGCCTCCCTCTGGTCGGGCACTGCAAGCTACACAGCCACTTGTGTCCCCTGTGTCCCTGGAGGCCGCAGCGCGTTTTGGGTTTTGGAGCGGACGGGCCCCTCTCGGCTTCCGTAGTCCATTTGCCCCCAGAGCCCGCCAGACCCCTGGCTCTAGGAGGCTGCCCAGGCGGTGCTGCCAACTGCCCCCAGGTGCTAGCTAGCGGCAGTGGCAGCGGCCAGCCACGGGGGGAGCACACACACCTGCGGGTGTCCCCGGGCCGCACACACGGACTGCCCCGCGCCTCCGTGGGTTGCAAATGAGCCCTCCGGGAACCCTTTCCTGCCCTAGGGGCTTGTCGGGCGGGGCCGACGCAGGGTGGGTGAGTGGGGGGGGACTGCTGCTGGCACACACCCACTCCTGAAGCCCACTGGGGCGGTCCAAGGGCTATGAGCTCGGAGCTCGGGCACGGGCTGTCCCAGCAGGGCCTCGCGAGGGTGGACCGATATGCTCCCGGACCAAAAGTGTTGTAAAGGCCCAGGGCACGACTCTCCTGCGACCCCCAGCACCTCCTGGGTGCCTGCCACCACCCTTGGGCCGGGATGAGGTGCCACCTTGTGCGTGGAAGCCCCGCCCAGAGGCAAGAAGCCCCCAAGGCCCGAGGGCGCGCCCACCCTGCAGCCCTGCTGCAGCCACAGGGAACGGGATGTCTGAGAGGGCAGCCCCCACTGCCCAAGCCTCCGCTGGCAGTTTCCCGAAGGGCTGGTGGCGGCTGCGCCTCAGCAGCCAGCCTCCCTCCCACCCTCCCTGCCTCCCTCTGGTCGGGCACTGCAAGCCACACAGCCACTTGTGTCCCCTGTGTCCCTGGAGGCCGCAGCGCGTTTTGGGTTTTGGAGCGGACGGGCCCCTCTCGGCTTCCGTAGTCCATTTGCCCCCAGAGCCCGCCAGACCCCTGGCTCTAGGAGGCTGCCCAGGCGGTGCTGCCAACTGCCCCCAGGTGCTAGCTAGCGGCAGTGGCAGCGGCCAGCCACGGGGGGAGCACACACACCTGCGGGTGTCCCCGGGCCGCACACACGGACTGCCCCGCGCCTCCGTGGGTTGCAAATGAGCCCTCCGGGAACCCTTGCCTGCCCTAGGGGCTTGTCGGGCGGGGCCGACGCAGGGTGGGTGAGTGGGGGGGGACTGCTGCTGGCACACACCCACTCCTGAAGCCCACTGGGGCGGTCCAAGGGCTATGAGCTCGGAGCTCGGGCACGGGCTGTCCCAGCAGGGCCTCGCGAGGGTGGACCGATATGCTCCCGGACCAAAAGTGTTGTAAAGGCCCAGGGCACGACTCTCCTGCGACCCCCAGCACCTCCTGGGTGCCCGCCACCACCCTTGGGCCGGGATGAGGTGCCACCTTGTGCGTGGAAGCCCCGCCCAGAGGCACGAAGCCCCCAAGGCCCGAGGGCGCGCCCGACCCTGCAGCCCTGCTGCAGCCACAGGGAACGGGATGTCTGAGAGGGCAGCCCCCACTGCCCAAGCCTCCGCTGGCAGTTCCCCGAAGGGCTGGTGGCGGCTGCGCCTCAGCAGCCAGCCTCCCTCCCACCCTCCCTGCCTCCCTCTGGTCGGGCACTGCAAGCCACACAGCCACTTGTGTCCCCTGTGTCCCTGGAGGCCGCAGCGCGTTTTGGGTTTTGGAGCGGATGGGCCCCTCTCGGCTTCCGTAGTCCATTTGCCCCCTGAGCCCGCCAGACCCCTGTCTCTAGGAGGCTGCACCGGCGGTGCTGCCAACTGCCCCCAGGTGCTAGCTAGTGGCAGTGGCAGCGGCCGGCCACGGGGGGAGCACACACACATGCGGGTGTCCCCGGGCCGCACACACGGACTGCCCCGCGCCTCCGTGGGTTGCAAATGAGCCCTCCGGGAACCCTTGCCTGCCCTAGGGGCTTGTCGGGCGGGGCCGACGCAGGGTGGGTGAGTGGGGGGGGACTGCTGCTGGCACACACCCACTCCTGAAGCCCACTGGGGCGGTCCAAGGGCTATGAGCTCGGAGCTCGGGCACGGGCTGTCCCAGCAGGGCCTCGCGAGGGTGGACCGATATGCTCCCGGACCAAAAGTGTTGTAAAGGCCCAGGGCACGACCCTGCTGCGACCCCCAGCACCTCCTGGGTGCCCGCCACCACCCTTGGGCCGGGATGAGGTGCCACCTTGTGCGTGGAAGCCCCGCCCAGAGGCAAGAAACCCCCAAGGCCCGAGGGCACGCCCGACCCTGCAGCCCTGCTGCAGCCACAGGGAACGGGATGTCTGAGAGGGCAGCACCCACTGCCCAAGCCTCCGCTGGCAGTTCCCCGAAGGGCTGGTGGCGGCTGCGCCTCAGCAGCCAGCCTCCCTCCCACCCTCCCTGCCTCCCTCTGGTCGGGCACTGCAAGCCACACAGCCACTTGTGTCCCCTGTGTCCCTGGAGGCCGCAGCGCGTTTTGGGTTTTGGAGCGGACGGGCCCCTCTCGGCTTATGTAGTCCATTTGCCCCCTGAGCCCGCCAGACCCCTGGCTCTAGGAGGCTGCCCAGGCGGTGCTGCCAACTGCCCCCAGGTGCTAGCTAGCGGCAGTGGCAGCGGCCGGCCACGGGGGGAGCACACACACATGCGGGTGTCCCCGGGCCGCACACACGGACTGCCCCGGGCCTCCGTGGGTTGCAAATGAGCCCTCCGGGAACCCTTGCCTGCCCTAGGGGCTTGTCGGGCGGGGCCGACGCAGGGTGGGTGAGTGGGGGGGGACTGCTGCTGGCACACACCCACTCCTGAAGCCCACTGGGGCGGTCCAAGGGCTATGAGCTCGGAGCTCGGGCACGGGCTGTCCCAGCAGGGCCTCGCGAGGGTGGACCGATATGCTCCCGGACCAAAAGTGTTGTAAAGGCCCAGGGCACGACTCTCCTGCGACCCCCAGCACCTCCTGGGTGCCCGCCACCACCCTTGGGCCGGGATGAGGTGCCACCTTGTGCGTGGAAGCCCCGCCCAGAGGCAAGAAGCCCCCAAGGCCCGAGGGCGCGCCCGACCCTGCAGCCCTGCTGCAGCCACAGGGAACGGGATGTCTGAGAGGGCAGCCCCCACTGCCCAAGCCTCCGCTGGCAGTTCCCCGAAGGGCTGGTGGCGGCTGCGCCTCAGCAGCCAGCCTCCCTCCCACCCTCCCTGCCTCCCTCTGGTCGGGCACTGCAAGCCACACAGCCACTTGTGTCCCCTGTGTCCCTGGAGGCCGCAGCGCGTTTTGGGTTTTGGAGCGGACGGGCCCCTCTCGGCTTCCGTAGTCCATTTGCCCCCGGAGCCCGCCAGCCCCCTGGCTCTAGGAGGCTGCCCAGGCGGTGCTGCCAACTGCCCCCAGGTGCTAGCTAGCGGCAGTGGCAGCGGCCGGCCACGGGGGGAGCACACACACCTGCGGGTGTCCCCGGGCCGCACACACGGACTGCCCCGCGCCTCCGTGGGTTGCAAATGAGCCCTCCGGGAACCCTTGCCTGCCCTACGGGCTTGTCGGGCGGGGACGACGAAGGGTGGGTGAGTGGGGGGGGACTGCTGCTGGCACACACCCACTCCTGAAGCCCACTGGGGCGGTCCAAGGGCTATGAGCTCGGAGCTCGGGCACGGGCTGTCCCAGCAGGGCCTCGCGAGGGTGGACCGATATGCTCCCGGACCAAAAGTGTTGTAAAGGCCCAGGGCACGACTCTCCTGCGACCCCCAGCACCTCCTGGGTGCCCGCCACCACCCTTGGGCCGGGATGAGGTGCCACCTTGTGCGTGGAAGCCCCGCCCAGAGGCAAGAAGCCCCCAAGGCCCGAGGGCGCGCCCGACCCTGCAGCCCTGCTGCAGCCACAGGGAACGGGATGTCTGAGAGGGCAGCCCCCACTGCCCAAGCCTCCGCTGGCAGTTCCCCGAAGGGCTGGTGGCGGCTGCGCCTCAGCAGCCAGCCTCCCTCCCACCCTCCCTGCCTCCCTCTGGTCGGGCACTGCAAGCCACACAGCCACTTGTGTCCCCTGTGTCCCTGGAGGCCGCAGCGCGTTTTGGGTTTTGGAGCGGACGGGCCCCTCTCGGCTTCCGTAGTCCATTTGCCCCCAGAGCCCGCCAGACCCCTGGCTCTAGGAGGCTGCCCAGGCGGTGCTGCCAACTGCCCCCAGGTGCTAGCTAGCGGCAGTGGCAGCGGCCGGCCACGGGGGGAGCACACACACATGCGGGTGTCCCCGGGCCGCACACACGGACTGCCCCGCGCCTCCCTGGGTTGCAAATGAGCCCTCCGGGAACCCTTGCCTGCCCTAGGGGCTTGTCGGGCGGGGCCGACGCAGGGTGGGTGAGTGGGGGGGGACTGCTGCTGGCACACACCCACTCCTGAAGCCCACTGGGGCGGTCCAAGGGCTATGAGCTCGGAGCTCGGGCACGGGCTGTCCCAGCAGGGCCTCGCGAGGGTGGACCGATATGCTCCCGGACCAAAAGTGTTGTAAAGGCCCAGGGCACGACCCTGCTGCGACCCCCAGCACCTCCTGGGTGCCCGCCACCACCCTTGGGCCGGGATGAGGTGCCACCTTGTGCGTGGAAGCCCCGCCCAGAGGCAAGAAACCCCCAAGGCCCGAGGGCACGCCCGACCCTGCAGCCCTGCTGCAGCCACAGGGAACGGGATGTCTGAGAGGGCAGCCCCCACTGCCCAAGCCTCCGCTGGCAGTTCCCCGAAGGGCTGGTGGCGGCTGCGCCTCAGCAGCCAGCCTCCCTCCCACCCTCCCTGCCTCCCTCTGGTCGGGCACTGCAAGCCACACAGCCACTTGTGTCCCCTGTGTCCCTGGAGGCCGCAGCGCGTTTTGGGTTTTGGAGCGGACGGGCCCCTCTCGGCTTATGTAGTCCATTTGCCCCCTGAGCCCGCCAGACCCCTGGCTCTAGGAGGCTGCCCAGGCGGTGCTGCCAACTGCCCCCAGGTGCTAGCTAGCGGCAGTGGCAGCGGCCGGCCACGGGGGGAGCACACACACATGCGGGTGTCCCCGGGCCGCACACACGGACTGCCCCGGGCCTCCGTGGGTTGCAAATGAGCCCTCCGGGAACCCTTGCCTGCCCTAGGGGCTTGTCGGGCGGGGCCGACGCAGGGTGGGTGAGTGGGGGGGGACTGCTGCTGGCACACACCCACTCCTGAAGCCCACTGGGGCGGTCCAAGGGCTATGAGCTCGGAGCTCGGGCACGGGCTGTCCCAGCAGGGCCTCGCGAGGGTGGACCGATATGCTCCCGGACCAAAAGTGTTGTAAAGGCCCAGGGCACGACTCTCCTGCGACCCCCAGCACCTCCTGGGTGCCCGCCACCACCCTTGGGCCGGGATGAGGTGCCACCTTGTGCGTGGAAGCCCCGCCCAGAGGCAAGAAGCCCCCAAGGCCCGAGGGCGCGCCCGACCCTGCAGCCCTGCTGCAGCCACAGGGAACGGGATGTCTGAGAGGGCAGCCCCCACTGCCCAAGCCTCCGCTGGCAGTTCCCCGAAGGGCTGGTGGCGGCTGCGCCTCAGCAGCCAGCCTCCCTCCCACCCTCCCTGCCTCCCTCTGGTCGGGCACTGCAAGCCACACAGCCACTTGTGTCCCCTGTGTCCCTGGAGGCCGCAGCGCGTTTTGGGTTTTGGAGCGGACGGGCCCCTCTCGGCTTCCGTAGTCCATTTGCCCCCGGAGCCCGCCAGCCCCCTGGCTCTAGGAGGCTGCCCAGGCGGTGCTGCCAACTGCCCCCAGGTGCTAGCTAGCGGCAGTGGCAGCGGCCGGCCACGGGGGGAGCACACACACCTGCGGGTGTCCCCGGGCCGCACACACGGACTGCCCCGCGCCTCCGTGGGTTGCAAATGAGCCCTCCGGGAACCCTTGCCTGCCCTACGGGCTTGTCGGGCGGGGACGACGAAGGGTGGGTGAGTGGGGGGGGACTGCTGCTGGCACACACCCACTCCTGAAGCCCACTGGGGCGGTCCAAGGGCTATGAGCTCGGAGCTCGGGCACGGGCTGTCCCAGCAGGGCCTCGCGAGGGTGGACCGATATGCTCCCGGACCAAAAGTGTTGTAAAGGCCCAGGGCACGACTCTCCTGCGACCCCCAGCACCTCCTGGGTGCCCGCCACCACCCTTGGGCCGGGATGAGGTGCCACCTTGTGCGTGGAAGCCCCGCCCAGAGGCAAGAAGCCCCCAAGGCCCGAGGGCGCGCCCGACCCTGCAGCCCTGCTGCAGCCACAGGGAACGGGATGTCTGAGAGGGCAGCCCCCACTGCCCAAGCCTCCGCTGGCAGTTCCCCGAAGGGCTGGTGGCGGCTGCGCCTCAGCAGCCAGCCTCCCTCCCACCCTCCCTGCCTCCCTCTGGTCGGGCACTGCAAGCCACACAGCCACTTGTGTCCCCTGTGTCCCTGGAGGCCGCAGCGCGTTTTGGGTTTTGGAGCGGACGGGCCCCTCTCGGCTTCCGTAGTCCATTTGCCCCCAGAGCCCGCCAGACCCCTGGCTCTAGGAGGCTGCCCAGGCGGTGCTGCCAACTGCCCCCAGGTGCTAGCTAGCGGCAGTGGCAGCGGCCGGCCACGGGGGGAGCACACACACCTGCGGGTGTCCCCGGGCCGCACACACGGACTGCCCCGCGCCTCCGTGGGTTGCAAATGAGCCCTCCGGGAACCCTTGCCTGCCCTAGGGGCTTGTCGGGCGGGGCCGACGCAGGGTGGGTGAGTGGGGGGGGGACTGCTGCTGGCACACACCCACTCCTGAAGCCCACTGGGGCGGTCCAAGGGCTATGAGCTCGGAGCTCGGGCACGGGCTGTCCCAGCAGGGCCTCGCGAGGGTGGACCGATATGCTCCCGGACCAAAAGTGTTGTAAAGGCCCAGGGCACGACCCTGCTGCGACCCCCAGCACCTCCTGGGTGCCCGCCACCACCCTTGGGCCGGGATGAGGTGCCACCTTGTGCGTGGAAGCCCCGCCCAGAGGCAAGAAGCCCCCAAGGCCCGAGGGCGCGCCCGACCCTGCAGCCCTGCTGCAGCCACAGGGAACGGGATGTCTGAGAGGGCAGCCCCCACTGCCCAAGCCTCCGCTGGCAGTTCCCCGAAGGGCTGGTGGCGGCTGCGCCTCAGCAGCCAGCCTCCCTCCCACCCTCCCTGCCTCCCTCTGGTCGGGCACTGCAAGCCACACAGCCACTTGTGTCCCCTGTGTCCCTGGAGGCCGCAGCGCGTTTTGGGTTTTGGAGCGGACGGGCCCCTCTCGGCTTCCGTAGTCCATTTGCCCCCGGAGCCCGCCAGACTCCTGGCTCTAGGAGGCTGCCCAGGCGGTGCTGCCAACTGCCCCCAGGTGCTAGCTAGCGGCAGTGGCAGCGGCCGGCCACGGGGGGAGCACACACACCTGCGGGTGTCCCCGGGCCTCACACACGGACGGCCCCGCGCCTCCGTGGGTTGCAAATGAGCCCTCCGGGAACCCTTGCCTGCCCTAGGGGCTTGTCGGGCGGGGCCGACGCAGGGTGGGTGAGTGGGGGGGGACTGCTGCTGGCACACACCCACTCCTGAAGCCCACTGGGGCGGTCCAAGGGCTATGAGCTCGGAGCTCGGGCACGGGCTGTCCCAGCTGGCCCTCCCGAGGGTGGACCGATATGCTCCCGGACCAAAAGTGTTGTAAAGGCCCAGGGCACGACCCTGCTGCGACCCCCAGCACTTCCTGGGTGCCCGCCACCACCCTTGGGCCGGGATGAGGTGCCACCTTGTGCGTGGAAGCCCCGCCCAGAGGCAAGAAGCCCCCAAGGCCCGAGGGCGCGCCCGACCCTGCAGCCCTGCTGCAGCCACAGGGAACGGGATGTCTGAGAGGGCAGCCCCCACTGCCCAAGCCTCCGCTGGCAGTTCCCCGAAGGGCTGGTGGCGGCTGCGCCTCAGCAGCCAGCCTCCCTCCCACCCTCCCTGCCTCCCTCTGGTCGGGCACTGCAAGCCACACAGCCACTTGTGTCCCCTGTGTCCCTGGAGGCCGCAGCGCGTTTTGGGTTTTGGAGCGGACGGGCCCCTCTCGGCTTCCGTAGTCCATTTGCCCCCGGAGCCCGCCAGACCCCTGGCTCTAGGAGGCTGCCCAGGCGGTGCTGCCAACTGCCCCCAGGTGCTAGCTAGCGGCAGTGGCAGCGGCCGGCCACGGGGGGAGCACACACACCTGCGGGTGTCCCTGGGCCGCACACGCGGACTGCCCCGCGCCTCCGTGGGTTGCAAATGAGCCCTCCGGGAACACTTGCCTGCCCTAGGGGCTTGTCGGGCGGGACCGACGCAGGGTGGGTGAGTGGGGGGGGACTGCAGCTGGCACACACCCACTCCTGAAGCCCACTGGGGTGGTCCAAGGGCTATGAGCTCGGAGCTCGGGCACGGGCTGTCCCAGCAGGGCCTCCCGAGGGTGGACCGATATGCTCCCGGACCAAAAGTGTTGTAAAGGCCCAGGGCACGACCCTGCTGCGACCCCCAGCACCTCCTGGGTGCCCGCCACCACCCTTGGGCCGGGATGAGGTGCCACCTTGTGCGTGGAAGCCCCGCCCAGAGGCAAGAAGCCCCCAAGGCCCAAGGGCGCGCCCGACCCTGCAGCCCTGCTGCAGCCACAGGGAACGGGATGTCTGAGAGGGCAGCCCCCACTGCCCAAGCCTCCGCTGGCAGTTCCCCGAAGGGCTGGTGGCGGCTGCGCCTCAGCAGCCAGCCTCCCTCCCACCCTCCCTGCCTCCCTCTGGTCGGGCACTGCAAGCCACACAGCCACTTGTGTCCCCTGTGTCCCTGGAGGCCGCAGCGCGTTTTGGGTTTTGGAGCGGACGGGCCCCTCTCGGCTTCCGTAGTCCATTTGCCCCCGGAGCCCGCCAGACCCCTGGCTCTAGGAGGCTGCCCAGGCGGTGCTGCCAACTGCCCCCAGGTGCTGGCTAGCGGTAGCGGCCGGCCACGGGGGGAGCACACACACATACGGGTGTCCCCGGGCCGCACACACGGACTGCCCCGCGCCTCCGTGGGTTGCAAATGAGCCCTCCGGGAACCCTTGCCTGCCCTAGGGGCTTGTCGGGCGGGGCCGACGCAGGGTGGGTGAGTGGGGGGGGGACTGCTGCTGGCACACACCCACTCCTGAAGCCCACTGGGGCGGTCCAAGGGCTATGAACTCGGAGCTCGGGCACGGGCTGTCCCAGCAGGGCCTCGCGAGGGTGGACCGATATGCTCCCGGACCAAAAGTGTTGTAAAGGCCCAGGGCACGACTCTCCTGCGACCCCCAGCACCTCCTGGGTGCCCGCCACCACCCTTGGGCCGGGATGAGGTGCCACCTTGTGCGTGGAAGCCCCGCCCAGAGGCTAGAAGCCCCCAAGGCCGGAGGGCGCGCCCGACCCTGCAGCCCTGCTGCAGCCACAGGGAACGGGATGTCTGAGAGGGCAGCCCCCACTGCCCAAGCCTCCGCTGGCAGTTCCCCGAAGGGCTGGTGGCGGCTGCGCCTCAGCAGCCAGCCTCCCTCCCACCCTCCCTGCCTCCCTCTGGTCGGGCACTGCAAGCCACACAGCCACTTGTGTCCCCTGTGTCCCTGGAGGCCGCAGCGCGTTTTGGGTTTTGGAGCGGACGGGCCCCTCTCGGCTTCCGTAGTCCATTTGCCCCCAGAGCCCGCCAGACCCCTGGCTCTAGGAGGCTGCCCAGGCGGTGCTGCCAACTGCCCCCAGGTGCTGGCTAGCGGTAGCGGCCGGCCACGGGGGGAGCACACACACCTGCGGGTGTCCCCGAGCCGCACACACAGACTTCCCCGGGCCTACCAGGGTTGCAAATGAGCCCTCTGGGAACCCTTGCCTGCCCTAGGGGCTTGTCAGGTGCGGCCGACGCCCAGGGACCGACCCTGCTGCGACCCCCAGCACCTCCTGGGTTCCCGCCTCCACCCTTGGGCCGGGATGAGGTGCCACCTTGTGCGTGGAAGCCCCGCCCAGAGGCAAGAAGCCCCCAAGGCCCGAGGGCGCGCCCGACCCTGCAGCCCTGCTGCAGCCACAGGGAACGGGATGTCTGAGAGGGCAGCCCCCACTGCCCAAGCCTCCGCTGGCAGTTCCCCCAAGGGCTGGTGGCGGCTGCGCCTCAGCAGCCAGCCTCCCTCCCACCCTCCCTGCCTCCCTCTGGTCGGGCACTGCAAGCCACACAGCCACTTGTGTCCCCTGTGTCCCTGGAGGCCGCAGCGCGTTTTGGGTTTTGGAGCGGATGGGCCCCTCTCGGCTTCTGTAGTCCATTTGCCCCCGGAGCCCGCCAGATCCCTGGCTCTAGGAGGCTGCCCAGGCGGTGCTGCCAACTGCCCCAGGTGCTAGCTAGCGGCAGTGGCAGCGGCCGGCCACGGGGGGAGCACACACACATGCGGGTGTCCACGGGCCGCACACACGGACTGCCCCGCGCCTCCGTGGGTTGCAAATGAGCCCTCCGGGAACCCTTGCCTGCCCTAGGGGCTTGTCGGGCGGGGCCGACGCAGGGTGGGTGAGTGGGGGGGGACTGCTGCTGGCACACACCCACTCCTGAACCCACTGGGGCGGTCCAAGGGCTATGAGCTCGGAGCTCGGGCACGGGCTGTCCCAGCAGGGCCTCGCAAGGGTGGACCGATATGCTCCCGGACCAAAAGTGTTGTAAAGGCCCAGGGCACGACTCTTCTGCGACCCCCAGCACCTCCTGGGAGCCCGCCACCACCCTTGGGCCGGGATGAGGTGCCACCTTGTGCGTGGAAGCCCCGCCCAGAGGCAAGAAGCCCCCAAGGCCCGAGGGCGCGCCACCCTGCAGCCCTGCTGCAGCCACAGGGAACGGGATGTCTGAGAGGGCAGCCCCCACTGCCCAAGCCTCCGCTGGCAGTTCCCCGAAGGGCTGGTGGCGGCTGCGCCTCAGCAGCCAGCCTCCCTCCCACCCTCCCTGCCTCCCTCTGGTCGGGCACTGCAAGCCACACAGCCACTTGTGTCCCTTGTGTCCCTGGAGGCCGCAGCGCGTTTTGGGTTTTGGAGCGGACGGGCCCCTCTCGGCTTCCGTAGTCCATTTGCCCCCGGAGCCCGCCAGACCCCTGGCTCTAGGAGGCTGCCCAGGCGGTGCTGCCAACTGCCCCCAGGTGCTGGCTAGCGGCAGTGGCAGCGGCCGGCCACGGGGGGAGCACACACACCTGCGGGTGTCCCTGGGCCGCACACGCGGACTGCCCCGCGCCTCCGTGGGTTGCAAATGAGCCCTCCGGGAACACTTGCCTGCCCTAGGGGCTTGTCGGGCGGGGCCGACGCAGGGTGGGTGATTGGGGGGGGACTGCTGCTGGCACACACCCACTCCTGAAGCCCACTGGGGTGGTCCAAGGGCTATGAGCTCGGAGCTCGGGCACGGGCTGTCCCAGCAGGGCCTCGCGAGGGTGGACCGATATGCTCCCGGACCAAAAGTGTTGTAAAGGACCAGGGCACGACCCTGCTGCGACCCCCAGCACCTCCTGGGTGCCCGCCACCACCCTTGGGCCGGGATGAGGTGCCACCTTGTGCGTGGAAGCCCCGCCCAGAGGCAAGAAGCCCCCAAGGCCCGAGGGCGCGCCCGACCCTGCAGCTCTGCTGCAGCCACAGGGAACGGGATGTCTGAGAGGGCAGCCCCCACTGCCCAAGCCTCCGCTGGCAGTTCCCCGAAGGGCTGGTGGCGGCTGCGCCTCAGCAGCCAGCCTCCCTCCCACCCTCCCTGCCTCCCTCTGGTCGGGCACTGCAAGCCACACAGCCACTTGTGTCCC
Source organism: Lepus europaeus (assembly GCF_033115175.1). Taxonomy (NCBI): domain Eukaryota; kingdom Metazoa; phylum Chordata; class Mammalia; order Lagomorpha; family Leporidae; genus Lepus; species Lepus europaeus. The sequence goes on from NW_026909112.1 coordinate 26,148, forward strand.
CTGTGTCCCTGGAGGCCGCAGCGCGTTTTGGGTTTTGGAGCGGACGGGCCCCTCTCGGCTTCCGTAGTCCATTTGCCCCCGGAGCCCGCCAGACCCCTGGCTCTAGGAGGCTGCCCAGGCGGTGCTGCCAACTGCCCCCAGGTGCTGGCTAGCGGTAGCGGCCGGCCACGGGGGGAGCACACACACATACGGGTGTCCCCGGGCCGCACACACGGACTGCCCCGCGCCTCCGTGGGTTGCAAATGAGCCCTCCGGGAACCCTTGCCTGCCCTAGGGGCTTGTCGGGCGGGGCCGACGCAGGGTGGGTGAGTGGGGGGGGGAACTGCTGCTGGCACACACCCACTCCTGAAGCCCACTGGGGCGGTCCAAGGGCTATGAACTCGGAGCTCGGGCACGGGCTGTCCCAGCAGGGCCTCGCGAGGGTGGACCGATATGCTCCCGGACCAAAAGTGTTGTAAAGGCCCAGGGCACGACTCTCCTGCGACCCCCAGCACCTCCTGGGTGCCCGCCACCACCCTTGGGCCGGGATGAGGTGCCACCTTGTGCGTGGAAGCCCCGCCCAGAGGCTAGAAGCCCCCAAGGCCGGAGGGCGCGCCCGACCCTGCAGCCCTGCTGCAGCCACAGGGAACGGGATGTCTGAGAGGGCAGCCCCCACTGCCCAAGCCTCCGCTGGCAGTTCCCCGAAGGGCTGGTGGCGGCTGCGCCTCAGCAGCCAGCCTCCCTCCCACCCTCCCTGCCTCCCTCTGGTCGGGCACTGCAAGCCACACAGCCACTTGTGTCCCCTGTGTCCCTGGAGGCCGCAGCGCGTTTTGGGTTTTGGAGCGGACGGGCCCCTCTCGGCTTCCGTAGTCCAATTGCCCCCAGAGCCCGCCAGACCCCTGGCTCTAGGAGGCTGCCCAGGCGGTGCTGCCAACTGCCCCCAGGTGCTAGCTAGCGGCAGTGGCAGCGGCCGGCCACGGGGGGAGCACACACACCTGCGGGTGTCCCCGGGCCGCACACACGGACTGCCCCGCGCCTCCGTGGGTTGCAAATGAGCCCTCCCTCCGGGAACCCTTGCCTGCCCTAGGGGCTTGTCGGGCGGGGCCGACGCAGGGTGGGTGAGTGGGGGGGGACTGCTGCTGGCACACACCCACTCCTGAAGCCCACTGGGGCGGTCCAAGGGCTATGAGCTCGGAGCTCGGGCACGGGCTGTCCCAGCAGGGCCTCCCGAGGGTGGACCGATATGCTCCCGGACCAAAAGTGTTGTAAAGGCCCAGGGCACGACTCTCCTGCGACCCCCAGCACCTCCTGGGTGCCCGCCACCACCCTTGGGCCGGGATGAGGTGCCACCTTGTGCGTGGAAGCCCCGCCCAGAGGCAAGAAGCCCCCAAGGCCCGAGGGCGCGCCCGACCCTGCAGCCCTGCTGCAGCCACAGGGAACGGGATGTCTGAGAGGGCAGCCCCCACTGCCCAAGCCTCCGCTGGCAGTTCCCCGAAGGGCTGGTGGCGGCTGCGCCTCAGCAGCCAGCCTCCCTCCCACCCTCCCTGCCTCCCTCTGGTCGGGCACTGCAAGCCACCCAGCCACTTGTGTCCCCTGTGTCCCTGGAGGCCGCAGCGCGTTTTGGGTTTTGGAGCGGACGGGCCCCTCTCGGCTTCCGTAGTCCATTTGCCCCCGGAGCCCGCCAGACCCCTGGCTCTAGGAGGCTGCCCAGGCGGTGCTGCCAACTGCCCCCAGGTGCTAGCTAGCGGCAGTGGCAGCGGCCGGCCACGGGGGGAGCACACACACCTGCGGGTGTCCCTGGGCCGCACACGCGGACTGCCCCGCGCCTCCGTGGGTTGCAAATGAGCCCTCCGGGAACACTTGCCTGCCCTAGGGGCTTGTCGGGCGGGGCCGACACAGGGTGGGTGAGTGGGGGGGGACTGCAGCTGGCACACACCCACTCCTGAAGCCCACTGGGGCTGTCCAAGGGCTATGAGCTCGGAGCTCGGGCACGGGCTGTCCCAGCAGGGCCTCGCGAGGGTGGACCGATATGCTCCCGGACCAAAAGTGTTGTAAAGGCCCAGGGCACGACCCTGCTGCGACCCCCAGCACCTCCTGGGTGCCCGCCACCACCCTTGGGCCGGGATGAGGTGCCACCTTGTGCGTGGAAGCCCCGCCCAGAGGCAAGAAGCCCCCAAGGCCCGAGGGCGCGCCCGACCCTGCAGCCCTGCTGCAGCCACAGGGAACGGGATGTCTGAGAGGGCAGCCCCCACTGCCCAAGCCTCCGCTGGCAGTTCCCCGAAGGGCTGGTGGCGGCTGCGCCTCAGCAGCCAGCCTCCCTCCCACTCTCCCTGCCTCCCTCTGGTCGGGCACTGCAAGCCACACAGCCACTTGTGTCCCCTGTGTCCCTGGAGGCCGCAGCGCGTTTTGGGTTTTGGAGCGGACTGGCCCCTCTCGGCTTCCGTAGTCCATTTGCCCCCGGAGCCCGCCAGACCCCTGGCTCTAGGAGGCTGCCCAGGCGGTGCTGCCAACTGCCCCCAGGTGCTGGCTAGCGGTAGCGGCCGGCCACGGGGGGAGCACACACACATACGGGTGTCCCCGGGCCGCACACACGGACTGCCCCGCGCCTCCGTGGGTTGCAAATGAGCCCTCCGGGAACCCTTGCCTGCCCTAGGGGCTTGTCGGGCGGGGCCGACGCAGGGTGGGTGAGTGGGGGGGGACTGCTGCTGGCACACACCCACTCCTGAAGCCCACTGGGGCGGTCCAAGGGCTATGAGCTCGGAGCTCGGGCACGGGCTGTCCCAGCAGGGCCTCGCGAGGGTGGACCGATATGCTCCCGGACCAAAAGTGTTGTAAAGGCCCAGGGCACGACTCTCCTGCGACCCCCAGCACCTCCTGGGTGCCCGCCACCACCCTTGGGCCGGGATGAGGTGTGCCACCTTGTGCGTGGAAGAACGCCCAGAGGCTAGAAGCCCCCAAGGCCGGAGGGCGCGCCCGACCCTGCAGCCCTGCTGCAGCCACATGGAACGGGATGTCTGAGAGGGCAGCCCCCACTGCCCAAGCCTCCGCTGGCAGTTCCCCGAAGGGCTGGTGGCGGCTGCGCCTCAGCAGCCAGCCTCCCTCCCACCCTCCCTGCCTCCCTCTGGTCGGGCACTGCAAGCCACACAGCCACTTGTGTCCCCTGTGTCCCTGGAGGCCGCAGCGCGTTTTGGGTTTTGGAGCGGACGGGCCCCTCTCGGCTTCCGTAGTCCAATTGCCCCCAGAGCCCGCCAGACCCCTGGCTCTAGGAGGCTGCCCAGGCGGTGCTGCCAACTGCCCCCAGGTGCTAGCTAGCGGCAGTGGCAGCGGCCGGCCACGGGGGGAGCACACACACCTGCGGGTGTCCCCGGGCCGCACACACGGACTGCCCCGCGCCTCCGTGGGTTGCAAATGAGCCCTCCCTCCGGGAACCCTTGCCTGCCCTAGGGGCTTGTCGGGCGGGGCCGACGCAGGGTGGGTGAGTGGGGGGGGACTGCTGCTGGCACACACCCACTCCTGAAGCCCACTGGGGCGGTCCAAGGGCTATGAGCTCGGAGCTCGGGCACGGGCTGTCCCAGCAGGGCCTCCCGAGGGTGGACCGATATGCTCCCGGACCAAAAGTGTTGTAAAGGCCCAGGGCACGACTCTCCTGCGACCCCCAGCACCTCCTGGGTGCCCGCCACCACCCTTGGGCCGGGATGAGGTGCCACCTTGTGCGTGGAAGCCCCGCCCAGAGGCTAGAAGCCCCCAAGGCCGGAGGGCGCGCCCGATCCTGCAGCCCTGCTGCAGCCACAGGGAACGGGATGTCTGAGAGGGCAGCCCCCACTGCCCAAGCCTCCGCTGGCAGTTCCCCGAAGGGCTGGTGGCGGCTGCGCCTCAGCAGCCAGCCTCCCTCCCACCCTCCCTGCCTCCCTCTGGTCGGGCACTGCAAGCCACACAGCCACTTGTGTCCCCTGTGTCCCTGGAGGCCGCAGCGCGTTTTGGGTTTTGGAGCGGACGGGCCCCTCTAAGCTTCCATAGTCCATTTGCCCCCAGAGCCCGCCAGACCCCTGCCTCTAGGAGGCTGCCCAGGCGGTGCTGCCAACTGCCCCCAGGTGCTAGCTAGCGGCAGTGGCAGCAGCCGGCCACGGGGGGAGCACACACACCTGCGGGTGTCCCCGGGCCGCACACACGGACTGCCCCGCGCCTCCGTGGGTTGCAAATGAGCCCTCCGGGAACCCTTCCTGCCCTAGGGGCTTGTCGGGCGGGTCCGACGCAGGGTGGGTGAGTGGGGGGGGACTGCTGCTGGCACACACCCACTCCTGAAGCCCACTGGGGCGGTCCAAGGGCTATGAGCTCGGAGCTCGGGCACGGGCTGTCCCAGCAGGGCTTCGCGAGGGTGGACCGATATGCTCCCGGACCAAAAGTGTTGTAAAGGCCCAGGGCACGACTCTCCCGCGACCCCCAGCACCTCCTGGGTGCCCGCCACCACCCTTGGGCCGGGATGAGGTGCCACCTTGTGCGTGGAAGCCCCGCCCAGAGGCAAGAAGCCCCCAAGGCCCGAGGGCGCGCCCGACCCTGCAGCCCTGCTGCAGCCACAGGGAACGGGATGTCTGAGAGGGCAGCCCCCACTGCCCAAGCCTCCGCTGGCAGTTCCCCGAAGGGCTGGTGGCGGCTGCGCCTCAGCAGCCAGCCTCCCTCCCACCCTCCCTGCCTCCCTCTGGTCGGGCACTGCAAGCCACACAGCCACTTGTGTCCCCTGTGTCCCTGGAGGCCGCAGCGCGTTTTGGGTTTTGGAGCGGACGGGCCCCTCTCGGCTTCCGTAGTCCATTTGCCCCCGGAGCCCGCCAGACCCCTGGCTCTAGGAGGCTGCCCAGGCGGTGCTGCCAACTGCCCCCAGGTGCTAGCTAGCGGCAGTGGCAGCGGCCGGCCACGGGGGGAGCACACACACCTGCGGGTGTCCCCGGGCCGCACACACGGACTGCCCCGCGCCTCCGTGGGTTGCAAATGAGCCCTCCGGGAACCCTTGCCTGCCCTAGGGGCTTGTCGGGCGGGGCCGACGCAGGGTGGGTGAGTGGGGGGGGACTGCTGCTGGCACACACCCACTCCTGAAGCCCACTGGGGCAGTCCAAGGGCTATGAGCTCGGAGCTCGCGCACGGGCTGTCCCAGCAGTGCCTCCCGAGGGTGGACCGATATGCTCCCGGACCAAAAGTGTTGTAAAGGCCCAGGGCACGACCCTGCTGCGACCCCCAGCACCTCCTGGGTGCCCGCCACCACCCTTGGGCCGGGATGAGGTGCCACCTTGTGCGTGGAAGCCCCGCCCAGAGGCAAGAAGCCCCCAAGGCCCGAGGGCGCGCCCGACCCTGCAGCCCTGCTGCAGCCACAGGGAACGGGATGTCTGAGAGGGCAGCCCCCACTGCCCAAGCCTCCGCTGGCAGTTCCCCAAAGGGCTGGTAGCGGCTGCGCCTCAGCAGCCAGCCTCCCTCCCACCCTCCCTGCCTCCCTCTGGTCAGGCACTGCAAGCCACACAGCCACTTGTGTCCCCTGTGTCCCTGGAGGCCGCAGCGCGTTTTGGGTTTTGGAGCGGACGGGCCCCTCTCGGCTTCCATAGTCCATTTGCCCCCGGAGCCCGCCAGACCCCTGGCTCTAGGAGGCTGCCCAGGCGGTGCTGCCAACTGCCCCCAGGTGCTAGCTAGCGGCAGTGGCAGCGGCCGGCCACGGGGGGAGCACACACACCTGCGGGTGTCCCCGGGCCGCACACACGGACTGCCCCGCGCCTCCGTGGGTTGCAAATGAGCCCTCCGGGAACCCTTCCTGCCCTACGGGCTTGTCGGGCGGGGACGACGAAGGGTGGGTGAGTGGGGGGGGACTGCTGCTGGCACACACCCACTCCTGAAGCCCACTGGGGCGGTCCAAGGGCTATGAGCTCGGAGCTCGGGCACGGGCTGTCCCAGCAGGGCCTCGCGAGGGTGGACCGATATGCTCCCGGACCAAAAGTGTTGTAAAGGCCCAGGGCACGACTCTCCTGCGACCCCCAGCACCTCCTGGGTGCCCGCCACCACCCTTGGGCCGGGATGAGGTGCCACCTTGTGCGTGGAAGCCCCGCCCAGAGGCAAGAAGCCCCCAAGGCCCGAGGGCGCGCCCGACCCTGCAGCCCTGCTGCAGCCACAGGGAACGGGATGTCTGAGAGGGCAGCCCCCACTGCCCAAGCCTCCGCTGGCAGTTCCCCGAAGGGCTGGTGGCGGCTGCGCCTCAGCAGCCAGCCTCCCTCCCACCCTCCCTGCCTCCCTCTGGTCGGGCACTGCAAGCCACACAGCCACTTGTGTCCCCTGTGTCCCTGGAGGCCGCAGCGCATTTTGGGTTTTAGAGCGGACTGGCCCCTCTCGGATTCCGTAGTCCATTTGCCCCCGGAGCCCGCCAGACCCCTGCCTCTAGGAGGCTGCCCAGGCGGTGCTGCCAACTGCCCCCAGGTGCTGGCTAGCGGCAGCGGCCGGCCACGGGGGGAGCACACACACATGCGGGTGTCCCCGGGCCGCACACACAGACTGCCCCGGGCCTCCGCGGGTTGCAAATGAGCCCTCTGGGAACCCTTGCCAGCCCTAGGGGCTTGTCAGGCGCGGCCGACGCCCAGGGACCGACCCTGCTGCGACCCCCAGAACCTCCTGGGTTCCCGCCACCACCCTTGGGCCGGGATGAGGTGCCACCTTGTGCGTGGAAGCCCCGCCCAGAGGCAAGAAGCCCCCAAGGCCCGAGGGCGCGCCCGACCCTGCAGCCCTGCTGCAGCCACAGGGAACGGGATGTCTGAGAGGGCAGCCCCCACTGCCCAAGCCTCCGCTGGCAGTTCCCCGAAGGGCTGGTGGCGGCTGCGCCTCAGCAGCCAGCCTCCCTCCCACCCTCCCTGCCTCCCTCTGGTCGGGCACTGCAAGCCACACAGCCACTTGTGTCCCCTGTGTCCCTGGAGGCCGCAGCGCGTTTTGGGTTTTGGAGCGGACGGGCATCTCTCGGCTTCCGTAGTCCATTTGCCCCCGGAGCCCGCCAGAATCCTGGCTCTAGGAGGCTGCCCAGGCGGTGCTGCCAACTTCCCCCAGGTGCTGGCTAGCGGCAGCGGCCGGCCACGGGGGGAGCACACATACATGCGGATGTCCCCGGGCCGCACACACAGACAGCCCCGGGCCTCCGCGGGTTGCAAATGAGCCCTCTAAGAACCCTTGCCTGCCCTAGGGGCTTGTCAGGTGCGGCCGACGCCCAGGGACCGACCCTGCTGCGACCCCCAGCACCTCCTGGGTGCCCGCCACCACCCTTGGGCCGGGATGAGGTGCCACCTTGTGCGTGGAAGCCCCGCCCAGAGGCAAGAAGCCCCCAAGGCCCGAGGGCGCGCCCGACCCTGCAGCCCTGCTGCAGCCACAGGGAACGGGATGTCTGAGAGGGCAGCCCCCACTGCCCAAGCCTCCGCTGGCAGTTCCCCGAAGGGCTGGTGGCGGCTGCGCCTCAGCAGCCAGCCTCCCTCCCACCCTCCCTGCCTCCCTCTGGTCGGGCACTGCAAGCCACACAGCCACTTGTGTCCCCTGTGTCCCTGGAGGCCGCAGCGCGTTTTGGGTTTTGGAGCGGACGGGCCCCTCTCGGATTCCGTAGTCCATTTGCCCCCGGAGCCCGCCAGACCCCTGGCTCTAGGAGGCTGCCCAGGCCGTGCTGCCAACTGCCCCCAGGTGCTGGCTAGCGGAAGCGGCCGGCCACGGGGGGAGCACACACACATGCGGGTGTCCCCGGGCCGCACACACAGACTGCCCCGGGCATCCGCGGGTTGCAAATGAGTCCTCTGGGAACCCTTGCCTGCCCTAGGGTCTTGTCAGGCGCGGCCGACGCCCAGGGACCGACCCTGCTGCGACCCCCAGCACCTCCTGGGTGCACGCCACCACCCTTGGGCCGGGATGAGGTGCCACCTTGTGCGTGGAAGTCCCGCCCAGAGGCAAGAAGCCCCCAAGGCCCGAGGGCGCGCCCGACCCTGCAGCCCTGCTGCAGCCACAGGGAACGGGATGTCTGAGAGGGCAGCCTCCACTGCCCAAGCCTCCGCTGACAGTTCCCCGAAGGGCTGGTGGCGGCTGCGCCTCAGCAGCCAGCCTCCCTCCCACCCTCCCTGCCTCCCTCTGGTCGGGCACTGCAAGCCACACAGCCACTTGTGTCCCCTGTGTCCCTAGAGGCCGCAGCGCGTTTTGGGTTTTGGAGTGGACGGGCCCCTCTCGGCTTCCATAGTCCATTTGCCCCCAGAGCCCGCCAGACCCCTGGCTCTAGGAGGCTGCCCAGGCGGTGCTGCCAACTGCCCCCAGGTGCTAGCTAGCGGCAGTGGCAGCGGCCGGCCACGGGGGGAGCACACACACCTGCGGGTGTCCCCAGGCCGCACACACGGACTGCCCCGCGCCTCCGTGGGTTGCAAATGAGCCCTCCAGGAACCCTTCCTGCCCTAGGGGCTTGTCGGGCGGGGCCGACGCAGGGTGGGTGAGTGGGGGGGGACTGCTGCTGGCACACACCTACTCCTGAAGCCCACTGGGGCGGTCCAAGGGCTATGAGCTCGGAGCTCGGGCACGGGCTGTCCCAGCAGGGCCTCGCGATGGTGGACTGATATGCTCCCAGACCCAAAGTGTTGTAAAGGCCCAGGGCACGGCTCTCCTGCGACCCCCAGGACCTCCTGGGTGCCCGCCACCAGCCTTGGGCCGGGATGAGGTGCCACCTTGTGCGTGGAAGCCCCGCCCAGAGGCAAGAAGCCCCCAAGGCCCGAGGGCGCGCCCGACCCTGCAGCCCTGCTGCAGCCACAGGGAACGTGATGTCTGAGAGGGCAGCCCCCACTGCCCAAGCCTCCGCTGGCAGTTCCCCGAAGGGCTGGTGGCGGCTGCGCCTCAGCAGCCAGCCTCCCTCCCACCCTCCCTGCCTCCCTCTGGTCGGGCACTGCAAGCCACACAGCCACTTGTGTCCCCTGTGTCCCTGGAGGCCGCAGCGCGTTTTGGGTTTTGGAGCGGACGGGCCCCTCTCGGCTTCCGTAGTCCATTTGCACCCAGAGCCCGCCAGACCCCTGGCTCTAGGAGGCTGCCCAGGCGGTGCTGCCAACTGCCCCCAGGTGCTAGCTAGCGGCAGATGCAGCGGCCGGCCACGGGGGGAGCACACACACTTGCGGATGTCCCTGGGCCGCACACACGGACTGAACCGCGCCTCCGTGGGTTGCAAATGAGCCCTCCGGGAACCCTTGCCTGCCCTAGGGGCTTGTCGGGCGGGTCCGACGCAGGGTGGGTGAGTGGGGGGGGGGGACTGCTGCTGGCACACACCTACTCCTGAAGCCCACTGTGGTGGTCCAAGAGCTATGAGCTCGGAGCTCGGGCACGGGCTGTCCCAGCAGGGCCTCGCGAGTGTGGACCGATATGCTCCCGGACCAAAAGTGTTGTAAAGGCCCAGGGCACGACCCTGCTGCGACCCCCAGCACCTCCTGGGTGCACGCCACCACCCTTGGGCCGGGATGAGGTGCCACCTTGTGCGTGGAAGTCCCGCCCATAGGCAAGAAGCCCCCAAGGCCCGAGGGCGCGCCCGACCCTGCAGCCCTGCTGCAGCCACAGGGAACGGGATGTCTGAGAGGGCAGCCCCCCTGCCCAAGCCTCCGCTGGCAGTTCCCCGAAGGGCTGGTGGCGGCTGCGCCTCAGCAGCCAGCCTCCCTCCCACCCTCCCTGCCTCCCTCTGGTCGGGCACTGCAAGCCACACAGCCACTTGTGTCCCCTGTGTCCCTGGGGGCCGCAGCGCGTTTTGGGTTTTGGAGCGGACGGGCCCCTCTCGGCTTCCGTAGTCCATTTGCCCCCAGAGCCCGCCAGACCCCTGGCTCTAGGAGGCTGCCCAGGCGGTGCTGCCAACTGCCCCCAGGTGCTAGCTAGCGGCAGTGGCAGCGGCCGGCCACGGGGGGAGCACACACACCTGCGGGTGTCCCCGGGCCGCACACACGGACTGCCCCGCGCCTCCGTGGGTTGCAAATGAGCCCTCCGGGAACCCTTGCCTGCACTAGGGGCTTGTCGGGCGGGGCCGACGCAGGGTGGGTGAGTGGGGGGGGACTGCTGCTGGCACACACCCACTCCTGAAGCCCACTGGGGCGGTCCAAGGGCTATGAGCTCGGAGCTCGGGCACGGGCTGTCCCAGCAGGGCCTCGCGAGGGTGGACCGATATGCTCCCGGACCAAAAGTGTTGTAAAGGCCCAGGGCACGACTCTCCTGCGACCCCCAGCACCTCCTGGGTGCCCGCCACCACCCTTGGGCCGGGATGAGGTGCCACCTTGTGCGTGGAAGCCCCGCCTAGAGGCAAGAAGCCCCCAAGGCCCGAGGGCGCGCCCGACCCTGCAGCCCTGCTGCAGCCACAGGGAACGGGATGTCTGAGAGGGCAGCCCCCACTGCCCAAGCCTCCGCTGGCAGTTCCCCGAAGGGCTGGTGGCGGCTGCGCCTCAGCAGCCAGCCTCCCTCCCACCCTCCCTGCCTCCCTCTGGTCGGGCACTGCAAGCCACACAGCCACTTGTGTCCCCTGTGTCCCTGGAGGCCGCAGCGCGTTTTGGGTTTTGGAGCGGACGGGCCCCTCTCGGATTCCGTAGTCCATTTGCCCCCGGAGCCCGCCAGACCCCTGGCTCTAGGAGGCTGCCCAGGCCGTGCTGCCAACTGCCCCCAGGTGCTGGCTAGCGGAAGCGGCCGGCCACGGGGGGAGCACACACATGCGGGTGTCCCCGGGCCGCACACACAGACTGCCCCGGGCATCCGCGGGTTGCAAATGAGCCCTCTGGGAACCCTTGCCTGCCCTAGGGGCTTTCAGGTGCGGCCGACGCCCAGGGACCGAACCTGCTGCGACCCCCAGCACCTCCTGGGTTCCTGCCACCACACTTGGGCCGGTATGAGGTGCCACCTTGTGGGAGGAAGCCCCGCCCAGAGGCAAGAAGCCCCCAAGGCCCGAGGGCGCGCCCGACCCTGCAGCCCTGCTGCAGCCACAGGGAACGGGATGTCTGAGAGGGTAGCCCCCACTGCCCAAGCCTCCGCTGGCAGTTCCCCGAAGGGCTGGGGGCGGCTGCGCCTCAGCAGCCAGCCTCCCTCCCACCCTCCCTGCCTCCCTCTGGTCGTGCACTGCAAGCCACACAGCCACTTGTGTCCCCTGTGTCCCTGGAGGCCGCAGCGCGTTTTTGGTTTTGGAGAGGACGTGCCCATCTCGGCTTCCGTAGTCCATTTGCACCCGGAGCCCGCCAGACCCCTGGCTCTAGGAGGCTGCCCAGGCGGTGCTGCCAACTGCCCCCAGGTGCTAGCTAGCGGCAGTGGCAGCGGCCGGCCACGGGGGGAGCACACACACCTGCGGGTGTCCCCGGGCCGCACACACGGACTGCCCCGCGCCTCCGTGGGTTGCAAATGAGCCCTCCGGGAACCCTTGCCTGCCCTAGGGGCTTGTCGGGCGGGGCCGACGCAGGGTGGGTGAGTGGGGGGGGACTGCTGCTGGCACACACCCACTCCTGAAGCCCATTGGGGCAGTCCAAGGGCTATGAGCTCGGAGCTCGGGCACGGGCTGTCCCAGCAGTGCCTCGCGAGGGTGGACCGATATGCTCCCGGACCAAAAGTGTTGTAAAGGCCCAGGGCATGACTCTCCTGCGACCCCCAGCACATCCTGGGTGCCCGCCACCACCCTTGGGCCGGGATGAGGTGCCACCTTGTGCGTGGAAGCCCCGCCCAGAGGCAAGAAGCCCCCAAGGCCCGAGGGCGCGCCCGACCCTGCAGCCCTGCTGCAGCCACAGGGAACGGGATGTCTGAGAGGGCAGCCCCCACTGCCCAAGCCTCCGCTGGCAGTTCCCCGAAGGGCTGGTGGCGGCTGCGCCTCAGCAGCCAGCCTCCCTCCCACCCTCCCTGCCTCCCTCTGGTCGGGTACTGCAAGCCACACAGCCACTTGTGTCCCCTGTGTCCCTGGAGGCCGCAGCGCGTTTTGGGTTTTGGAGCGGACGGGCCCCTCTCGGCTTCCGTAGTCCATTTGCCCCCGGAGCCCGCCAGACCCCTGGCTCTAGGAGGCTGCCCAGGCGGTGCTGCCAACTGCCCCCAGGTGCTAGCTAGCGGCAGTGGCAGCGGCCGGCCACGGGGGGAGCACACACACCTGCGGGTGTCCCCGGGCCGCACACACGGACTGCCCCGCGCCTCCGTGGGTTGCAAATGAGCCCTCCGGGAACCCTTGCCTGCCCTAGGGGCTTGTCGGGCGGGGCCGACGCAGGGTGGGTGAGTGGGGGGGGACTGCTGCTGGCACACACCCACTCCTGAAGCCCACTGGGGCGGTCCAAGGGCTATGAGCTCGGAGCTCGGGCACGGGCTGTCCCAGCAGGGCCTCGCGAGGGTGGACCGATATGCTCCCGGACCAAAAGTGTTGTAAAGGCTCAGGGCACGACTCTCCTGCGACCCCCAGCACCTCCTGGGTGCCCGCCACCACCCTGGGGCCGGGATGAGGTGCCACCTTGTGCGTGGAAGCCCCGCCCAGAGGCAAGAAGCCCCCAAGGCCCGAGGGCGCGCCCGACCCTGCAGCCCTGCTGCAGCCACAGGGAACGGGATGTCTGAGAGGGCAGCCCCCACTGCCCAAGCCTCCGCTGGCAGTTCCCCGAAGGGCTGGTGGCGGCTGCGCCTCAGCAGCCAGCCTCCCTCCCACCCTCCCTGCCTCCCTCTGGTCGGGCACTGCAAGCCACACAGCCACTTGTGTCCCTGTGTCCCTGGAGGCCGCAGCGCGTTTTGGGTTTTGGAGCGGACGGGCCCCTCTCGGCTTCCGTAGTCCATTTGCCCCCGGAGCCCGCCAGACCCCTGGCTCTAGGAGGCTGCCCAGGCGGTGCTGCCAACTGCCCCCAGGTGCTGGCTAGCGGCAGCGGCCGGCCACGGTGGGAGCACACATACATGCGGATGTCCCCGGGCCGCACACACAGACAGCCCCGGGCCTCCGCGGGTTGCAAATGAGCCCTCTGGCAACCCTTGCCTGCCCTAGGGGCTTGTCAGGTGCGGCCGACACCCAGGGACCGACCCTGCTGCGACCCCCAGCACCTCCTGGGTGCCCGCCACCACCCTTGGGCCGGGATGAGGTGCCACCTTGTGCGTGGAAGCCCTGCCCAGAGGCAAGAAGCCCCCAAGGCCCGAGGGCGCGCCCGACCCTGCAGCCCTGCTGCAGCCACAGGGAACGGGATGTCTGAGAGGGCAGCCCCCACTGCCCAAGCCTCCGCTGGCAGTTCCCCGAAGGGCTGGTGGTGGCTGCGCCTCAGCAGCCAGCCTCCCTCCCACCCTCCCTGCCTCCCTCTGGTCAGGCACTGCAAGCCACACAGCCACTTGTGTCCCCTGTGTCCCTGGAGGCCGCAGCGCGTTTTTGGTTTTGGAGAGGACGTGCCCATCTCGGCTTCCGTAGTCCATTTGCACCCGGAGCCCGCCAGACCCCTGGCTCTAGGAGGCTGCCCAGGCGGTGCTGCCAACTGCCCCCAGGTGCTAGCTAGCGGCAGTGGCAGCGGCCGGCCACGGGGGGAGCACACACACCTGCGGGTGTCCCCGGGCCGCACACACGGACTGCCCCGCGCCTCCGTGGGTTGCAAATGAGCCCTCCGGGAACCCTTGCCTGCCCTAGGGGCTTCTCGGGCGGGGCCGACGCAGGGTGGGTGAGTGGGGGGGGACTGCTGCTGGCACACACCCACTCCTGAAGCCCATTGGGGCGGTCCAAGGGCTATGAGCTCGGAGCTCGGGCACGGGCTGTCCCAGCAGTGCCTCGCGAGGGTGGACCGATATGCTCCCGGACCAAAAGTGTTGTAAAGGCCCAGGGCATGACTCTCCTGCGACCCCCAGCACATCCTGGGTGCCCGCCACCACCCTTGGGCCGGGATGAGGTGCCACCTTGTGCGTGGAAGCCCCGCCCAGAGGCAAGAAGCCCCCAAGGCCCGAGGGCGCGCCCGACCCTGCAGCCCTGCTGCAGCCACAGGGAACGGGATGTCTGAGAGGGCAGCCCCCACTGCCCAAGCCTCCGCTGGCAGTTCCCCGAAGGGCTGGTGGCGGCTGCGCCTCAGCAGCCAGCCTCCCTCCCACCCTCCCTGCCTCCCTCTGGTCGGGTACTGCAAGCCACACAGCCACTTGTGTCCCCTGTGTCCCTGGAGGCCGCAGCGCGTTTTGGGTTTTGGAGCGGACGGGCCCCTCTCGGCTTCCGTAGTCCATTTGCCCCCAGAGCCCGCCAGACCCCTGGCTCTAGGAGGCTGCCCAGGCGGTGCTGCCAACTGCCCCCAGGTGCTAGCTAGCGGCAGTGGCAGCGGCCGGCCACGGGGGGAGCACACACACCTGCGGGTGTCCCCGGGCCGCACACACGGACTGCCCCGCGCCTCCGTGGGTTGCAAATGAGCCCTCCGGGAACCCTTGCCTGCCCTAGGGGCTTGTCGGGCGGGGCCGACGCAGGGTGGGTGAGTGGGGGGGGACTGCTGCTGGCACACACCCACTCCTGAAGCCCACTGGGGCGGTCCAAGGGCTATGAGCTCGGAGCTCGGGCACGGGCTGTCCCAGCAGGGCCTCGCGAGGGTGGACCGATATGCTCCCGGACCAAAAGTGTTGTAAAGGCTCAGGGCACGACTCTCCTGCGACCCCCAGCACCTCCTGGGTGCCCGCCACCACCCTTGGGCCGGGATGAGGTGCCACCTTGTGCGTGGAAGCCCCGCCCAGAGGCAAGAAGCCCCCAAGGCCCGAGGGCGCGCCCGACCCTGCAGCCCTGCTGCAGCCACAGGGAACGGGATGTCTGAGAGGGCAGCCCCCACTGCCCAAGCCTCTGCTGGCAGTTCCCCGAAGGGCTGGTGGCGGCTGCGCCTCAGCAGCCAGCCTCCCTCCCACCCTCCCTGCCTCCCTCTGGTCGGGCACTGCAAGCCACACAGCCACTTGTGTCCCCTGTGTCCCTGGAGGCCGCAGCGCGTTTTGGGTTTTGGAGCGGACTGGCCCCTCTCGGCTTCCGTAGTCCATTTGCCCCCGGAGCCCGCCAGACCCCTGGCTCTAGGAGGCTGCCCAGGCGGTGCTGCCAACTGCCCCCAGGTGCTGGCTAGCAGCAGCGGCCGACAAAGGGGGGAGCACACACACCTGCGGGTGTCCCCGGGCCGCACACACAGAATGCCCCGGGCCTCCGCGGGTTGCAAATGAGCCCTCTGGGAACCCTTGCCTGCCCTAGGGGCTTGTCAGGCGCGGCCTACGCCCAGGGACCGACCCTGCTGCGACCCCCAGCACCTCCTGGGTGCCCGCCACCACCCTTGGGCCGGGATGAGGTGCCACCTTGTGCGTGGAAGCCCCGCCCAGAGGCAAGAAGCCCCCAAGGCCCGAGGGCGCGCCCGACCCTGCAGCCCTGCTGCAGCCACAGGGAACGGGATGTCTGAGAGGGCAGCCCCCACTGCCCAAGCCTCCGCTGGCAGTTCCCCGAAGGGCTGGTGGCGGCTGCGCCTCAGCAGCCAGCCTCCCTCCCACCCTCCCTGCCTCCCTCTGGTCGGGCACTGCAAGCCACACAGCCACTTGTGTCCCTGTGTCCCTGGAGGCCGCAGCGCGTTTTGGGTTTTGGAGCGGACGGGCCCCTCTCGGCTTCCGTAGTCCATTTGCCCCCGGAGCCCGCCAGACCCCTGGCTCTAGGAGGCTGCCCAGGCGGTGCTGCCAACTGCCCCCAGGTGCTGGCTAGCGGCAGCGGCCGGCCACGGGGGGAGCACACATACATGCGGATGTCCCCGGGCCGCACACACAGACAGCCCCGGGCCTCCGCGGGTTGCAAATGAGCCCTCTGGGAACCCTTGCCTGCCCTAGGGGCTTGTCAGGTGCGGCCGACGCCCAGGGACCGACCCTGCTGCGACCCCCAGCACCTCCTGGGTGCCCGCCACCACCCTTGGGCCGGGATGAGGTGCCACCTTGTGCGTGGAAGCCCCGCCCAGAGGCAAGATGCCCCCAAGGCCCGAGGGCGCGCCCGACCCTGCAGCCCTGCTGCAGCCACAGGGAACGGGATGTCTGAGAGGGCAGCCCCCACTGCCCAAGCCTCCGCTGGCAGTTCCCCGAAGGGCTGGTGGTGGCTGCGCCTCAGCAGCCAGCCTCCCTCCCACCCTCCCTGCCTCCCTCTGGTCAGGCACTGCAAGCCACACAGCCACTTGTGTCCCCTGTGTCCCTGGAGGCCGCAGCGCGTTTTTGGTTTTGGAGAGGACGTGCCCATCTCGGCTTCCGTAGTCCATTTGCACCCGGAGCCCGCCAGACCCCTGGCTCTAGGAGGCTGCCCAGGCGGTGCTGCCAACTGCCCCCAGGTGCTAGCTAGCGGCAGTGGCAGCGGCCGGCCACGGGGGGAGCACACACACCTGCGGGTGTCCCCGGGCCGCACACACGGACTGCCCCGCGCCTCCGTGGGTTGCAAATGAGCCCTCCGGGAACCCTTGCCTGCCCTAGGGGCTTGTCGGGCGGGGCCGACGCAGGGTGGGTGAGTGGGGGGGGACTGCTGCTGGCACACACCCACTCCTGAAGCCCATTGGGGCGGTCCAAGGGCTATGAGCTCGGAGCTCGGGCACGGGCTGTCCCAGCAGTGCCTCGCGAGGGTGGACCGATATGCTCCCGGACCAAAAGTGTTGTAAAGGCCCAGGGCACGACTCTCCTGCGACCCCCAGCACCTCCTGGGTGCCCGCCACCACCCTTGGGCCGGGATGAGGTGCCACCTTGTGCGTGGAAGCCCCGCCCAGAGGCAAGAAGCCCCCAAGGCCCGAGGGCGCGCCCGACCCTGCAGCCCTGCTGCAGCCACAGGGAACGGGATGTCTGAGAGGGCAGCCCCCACTGCCCAAGCCTCCGCTGGCAGTTCCCGGAAGGGCTGGTGGCGGCTGCGCCTCAGCAGCCAGCCTCCCTCCCACCCTCCCTGCCTCCCTCTGGTCGGGTACTGCAAGCCACACAGCCACTTGTGTCCCCTGTGTCCCTGGAGGCCGCAGCGCGTTTTGGGTTTTGGAGCGGACGGGCCCCTCTCGGCTTCCGTAGTCCATTTGCCCCCGGAGCCCGCCAGACCCCTGGCTCTAGGAGGCTGCCCAGGCGGTGCTGCCAATTGCCCCCAGGTGCTAGCTAGCGGCAGTGGCAGCGGCCGGCCACGGGGGGAGCACACACACCTGCGGGTGTCCCCGGGCCGCACACACGGACTGCCCCGCGCCTCCGTGGGTTGCAAATGAGCCCTCCGGGAACCCTTGCCTGCCCTAGGGGCTTGTCGGGCGGGGCCGACGCAGGGTGGGTGAGTGGGGGGGGACTGCTGCTGGCACACACCCACTCCTGAAGCCCACTGGGGCGGTCCAAGGGCTATGAGCTCGGAGCTCGGGCACGGGCTGTCCCAGCAGGGCCTCCCGAAGGTGGACCGATATGCTCCCGGACCAAAAGTGTTGTAAAGGCTCAGGGCACGACTCTCCTGCGACCCCCAGCACCTCCTGGGTGCCCGCCACCACCCTTGGGCCGGGATGAGGTGCCACCTTGTGCGTGGAAGCCCCGCCCAGAGGCAAGAAGCCCCCAAGGCCCGAGGGCGCGCCCGACCCTGCAGCCCTGCTGCAGCCACAGGGAACGGGATGTCTGAGAGGGCAGCCCCCACTGCCCAAGCCTCTGCTGGCAGTTCCCCGAAGGGCTGGTGGCGGCTGCGCCTCAGCAGCCAGCCTCCCTCCCACCCTCCCTGCCTCCCTCTGGTCGGGCACTGCAAGCCACACAGCCACTTGTGTCCCCTGTGTCCCTGGAGGCCGCAGCGCGTTTTGGGTTTTGGAGCGGACTGGCCCCTCTCGGCTTCCGTAGTCCATTTGCCCCCGGAGCCCGCCAGACCCCTGGCTCTAGGAGGCTGCCCAGGCGGTGCTGCCAACTGCCCCCAGGTGCTGGCTAGTAGCAGCGGCCGACAAAGGGGGGAGCACACACACCTGCGGGTGTTCCCGGGCCGCACACACAGAATGCCCCGGGCCTCCGCGGGTTGCAAATGAGCCCTCTGGGAACCCTTGCCTGCCCTAGGGGCTTGTCAGGCGCGGCCTACGCCCAGGGACCGACCCTGCTGCGACCCCCAGCACCTCCTGGGTGCCCGCCACCACCCTTGGGCCGGGATGAGGTGCCACCTTGTGCGTGGAAGCCCCGCCCAGAGGCAAGAAGCCCCCAAGGCCCGAGGGCGCGCCCGACCCTGCAGCCCTGCTGCAGCCACAGGGAACGGGATGTCTGAGAGGGCAGCCCCCACTGCCCAAGCCTCCGCTGGCAGTTCCCCGAAGGGCTGGTGGCGGCTGCGCCTCAGCAGCCAGCCTCCCTCCCACCCTCCCTGCCTCCCTCTGGTCGGGCACTGCAAGCCACACAGCCACTTGTGTCCCCTGTGTCCCTGGAGGCCGCAGCGCGTTTTGGGTTTTGGAGCGGACGGGCCCCTCTCGGCTTCCGTAGTCCATTTGCCCCCGGAGCCCGCCAGACCCCTGGCTCTAGGAGGCTGCCCAGGCGGTGCTGCCAACTGCCCCCAGGTGCTGGCTAGCGGCAGCGGCCGGCCACGGGGGGAGCACACATACATGCGGATGTCCCCGGGCCGCACACACAGACAGACCCGGGCCTCCGCGGGTTGCAAATGAGCCCTCTGGGAACCCTTGCCTGCCCTAGGGGCTTGTCAGGTGCGGCCGACGCCCAGGGACCGACCCTGCTGCGACCCCCAGCACCTCCTGGGTGCCCGCCACCACCCTTGGGCCGGGATGAGGTGCCACCTTGTGCGTGGAAACCCCGCCCAGAGGCAAGAAGCCCCCAAGGCCCGAGGGCGCGCCCGACCCTGCAGCCCTGCTGCAGCCACAGGGAACGGGATGTCTGAGAGGGCAGCCCCCACTGCCCAAGCCTCCGCTGGCAGTTCCCCAAAGGGCTGGTGGCGGCTGCGCCTCAGCAGCCAGCCTCCCTCCCACCCTCCCTGCCTCCCTCTGGTCGGGCACTGCAAGCCACACAGCCACTTGTGTCCCCTGTGTCCCTGGAGGCCGCAGCGCGTTTTGGGTTTTGGAGCGGACGGGCCCATCTCGGCTTCCGTAGTCCATTTGCCCCCGGAGCCCGCCAGACCCCTGGCTCTAGGAGGCTGCCCAGGCGGTGCTGCCAACTGCCCCCAGGTGCTAGCTAGCGGCAGTGGCAGCGGCCGGCCACGGGGGGAGCACACACACCTGCGGGTGTCCCCGAGCCGCACACAAGGACTGCCCCGAGCCTCCGTGGGTTGCAAATGAGCCCTCCGGGAACCCTTGCCTGCCCTAGGGGCTTGTCGGGCGGGGCCGACGCAGGGTGGGTGAGTGGGGGGGGACTGCTGCTGGCACACACCCACTCCTGAAGCCCACTGGGGCGGTCCAAGGGCTATGAGCTCGGAGCTCGGGCACGGGCTGTCCCAGCAGGGCCTCGCGAAGGTGGACCGATATGCTCCCGGACCAAAAGTGTTGTAAAGGCCCAGGGCACGACTCTCCTGCGACCCCCAGCACCTCCTGGGTGCCCGCCACCACCCTTGGGCCGGGATGAGGTGCCACCTTGTGCGTGGAAGCCCCGCCCAGAGGCAAGAAGCCCCCAAGGCCCGAGGGCGCGCCCGACCCTGCAGCCCTGCTGCAGCCACAGGGAACGGGATGTCTGAGAGGGCAGCCCCCACTGCCCAAGCCTCCGCTGGCAGTTCCCCGAAGGGCTGGTGGCGGCTGCGCCACAGCAGCCAGCCTCCCTCCCACCCTCCCTGCCTCCCTCTGGTCGGGCACTGCAAGCCACACAGCCACTTGTGTCCCCTGTGTCCCTGGAGGCCGCAGCGCGTTTTGGGTTTTGGAGCGAACGGGCCCCTCTCGGCTTCCGTAGTCCATTTGCCCCCAGAGCCCGCCAGACCCCTGGCTCTAGGAGGCTGCCCAGGCGGTGCTGCCAACTGCCCCCAGGTGCTAGCTAGCGGCAGTGGCAGCGGCCGGCCACGGGGGGAGCACACACACCTGCGGGTGTCCCCGGGCCGCACACATGGACTGCCCCGCGCCTCCGTGGGTTGCAAATGAGCCCTCCGGGAACCCTTGCCTGCCCTAGGGGCTTGTCGGGCGGGGCCGACGCAGGGTGGGTGAGTGGGGGGGGACTGCTGCTGGCACACACCCACTCCTGAAGCCCACTGGGGCGGTCCAAGGGCTATGAGCTCGGAGCTCGGGCACGGGCTGTCCCAGCAGGGCCTCGCGAGGGTGGACCGATATGCTCCCGGACCAAAAGTGTTGTAAAGGCCCAGGGCACGACTCTCCTGCGACCCCCAGCACCTCCTGGGTGCCCGCCACCACCCTTGGGCCGGGATGAGGTGCCACCTTGTGCGTGGAAGCCCCGCCCAGAGGCAAGAAGCCCCCAAGGCCCGAGGGCGCGCCCGACCCTGCAGCCCTGCTGCAGCCACAGGGAACGGGATGTCTGAGAGGGCAGCCCCCACTGCCCAAGCCTCCGCTGGCAGTTCCCCGAAGGGCTGGTGGCGGCTGCGCCTCAGCAGCCAGCCTCCCTCCCACCCTCCCTGCCTCCCTCTGGTCGGGCACTGCAAGCCACACAGCCACTTGTGTCCCCTGTGTCCCTGGAGGCCGCAGCGCGTTTTGGGTTTTGGAGCGGACGGGCCCCTCTCGGCTTCCGTAGTCCATTTGCCCCCGGAGCCCGCCAGACCCCTGGCTCTAGGAGGCTGCCCAGGCGGTGCTGCCAACTGCCCCCAGGTGCTGGCTAGCGGCAGCGGCCGGCCACGGGGGGAGCACACATACATGCGGATGTCCCCGGGCCTCACACACAGACAGACCCGGGCCTCCGCGGGTTGCAAATGAGCCCTCTGGGAACCCTTGCCTGCCCTAGGGGCTTGTCAGGTGCGGCCGACGCCCAGGGACCGACCCTGCTGCGACCCCCAGCACCTCCTGGGTGCCCGCCACCACCCTTGGGCCGGGATTAGGTGCCACCTTGTGCGTGGAAGCCCCGCCCAGAGGCAAGAAGCCCCCAAGGCCCGAGGGCGCGCCCGACCCTGCAGCCCTGCTGCAGCCACAGGGAACGGGATGTCTGAGAGGGCAGCCCCCACTGCCCAAGCCTCCGCTGGCAGTTCCCCAAAGGGCTGGTGGCAGCTGCGCCTCAGCAGCCAGCCTCCCTCCCACCCTCCCTGCCTCCCTCTGGTCGGGCACTGCAAGCCACACAGCCACTTGTGTCCCCTGTGTCCCTGGAGGCCGCAGCGCGTTTTGGGTTTTGGAGCGGACGGGCCCCTCTCGGCTTCCGTAGTCCATTTGCCCCCGGAGCCCGCCAGACCCCTGGCTCTAGGAGGCTGCCCAGGCGGTGCTGCCAACTGCCCCCAGGTGCTAGCTAGCGGCAGTGGCAGCGGCCGGCCACGGGGGGAGCACACACACCTGCGGGTGTCCCCGGGCCGCACACACGGACTGCCCCGCGCCTCCGTGTGTTGCAAATGAGCCCTCCGGGAACCCTTGCCTGCCCTAGGGGCTTGTCGGGCGGGGCCGACGCAGGGTGGGTGAGTGGGGGGGGACTGCTGCTGGCACACACCCACTCCTGAAGCCCACTGGGGCGGTCCAAGGGCTATGAGCTCTGAGCTCGGGCACGGGCTGTCCCAGCAGGGCCTCGCGAGGGTGGACCGATATGCTCCCGGACCAAAAGTGTTGTAAAGGCCCAGGGCACGACTCTCCTGCGACCCCCAGCACCTCCTGGGTGCCCGCCACCACCCTTGGGCCGGGATGAGGTGCCACCTTGTGCGTGGAAGCCCCGCCCAGAGGCAAGAAGCCCCCAAGGCCCGAGGGCGCGCCCGACCCTGCAGCCCTGCTGCAGCCACAGGGAACGGGATGTCTGAGAGGGCAGCCCCCACTGCCCAAGCCTCCGCTGGCAGTTCCCCGAAGGGCTGGTGGCGGCTGCGCCTCAGCAGCCAGCCTCCCTCCCACCCTCCCTGCCTCCCTCTGGTCGGGCACTGCAAGCCACACAGCCACTTGTGTCCCCTGTGTCCCTGGAGGCCGCAGCGCGTTTTGGGTTTTGGAGCGGACAGGCACCTCTCGGCTTCCGTAGTCCATTTGCCCCCGGAGCCCGCCAGACCCCTGGCTCTAGGAGGCTGCCCAGGCGGTGCTGCCAACTGCCCCCAGGTGCTGGCTAGCGGCAGCGGCCGGCAACGGGGGGAGCACACATACATGCGGATGTCCCCGGGCCGCACACACAGACAGCCCCGGGCCTCCGCGGGTTGCAAATGAGCCCTCTGGGAACCCTTGCCTGCCCTAGGGGCTTGTCAGGTGCGGCCGACGCCCAGGGACCGACCCTGCTGCGACCCCCAGCACCTCCTGGGTGCCCGCCACCACCCTTGGGCCGGGATGAGGTGCCACCTTGTGCGTGGAAGCCCCGCCCAGAGGCAAGAAGCCCCCAAGGCCCGAGGGCGCGCCCGACCCTGCAGCCCTGCTGCAGCCACAGGGAACGGGATGTCTGAGAGGGCAGCCCCCACTGCCCAAGCCTCCGCTGGCAGTTCCCCGAAGGGCTGGTGGCGGCTGCGCCTCAGCAGCCAGCCTCCCTCCCACCCTCCCTGCCTCCCTCTGGTCGGGCACTGCAAGCCACACAGCCACTTGTGTCCCCTGTGTCCCTGGAGGCCGCAGCGCGTTTTGGGTTTTGGAGCGGACGGGCCCCTCTCGGCTTCCGTAGTCCATTTGCCCCCGGAGCCCGCCAGCCCCCTGGCTCTAGGAGGCTGCCCAGGCGGTGCTGCCAACTGCCCCCAGGTGCTAGCTAGCGGCAGTGGCAGCGGCCGGCCACGGGGGGAGCACACACACCTGCGGGTGTCCCCGAGCCGCACACAAGGACTGCCCCGAGCCTCCGTGGGTTGCAAATGAGCCCTCCGGGAACCCTTGCCTGCCCTAGGGGCTTGTCGGGCGGGGCCGACGCAGGGTGGGTGAGTGGGGGGGGACTGCTGCTGGCACACACCCACTCCTGAAGCCCACTGGGGTGGTCCAAGGGCTATGAGCTCGGAGCTCGGGCACGGGCTGTCCCAGCAGGGCCTCCCGAGGGTGGACCGATATGCTCCCGGACCAAAAGTGTTGTAAAGGCCCAGGGCACGACTCTCCTGCGACCCCCAGCACCTCCTGGGTGCCCGCCACCACCCTTGGGCCGGGATGAGGTGCCACCTTGTGCGTGGAAGCCCCGCCCAGAGGCAAGAAGCCCCCAAGGCCCGAGGGCGCGCCCGACCCTGCAGCCCTGCTGCAGCCACAGGGAACGGGATGTCTGAGAGGGCAGTCCCCACTGCCCAAGCCTCCGCTGGCAGTTCCCCGAAGGGCTGGTGGCGGCTGCGCCTCAGCAGCCAGCCTCCCTCCCACCCTCCCTGCCTCCCTCTGGTCGGGCACTGCAAGCCACACAGCCACTTGTGTCCCCTGTG
Organism: Lepus europaeus; assembly: GCF_033115175.1. Lineage (NCBI taxonomy): Eukaryota > Metazoa > Chordata > Mammalia > Lagomorpha > Leporidae > Lepus > Lepus europaeus. Next base: position 49,450 of record NW_026909112.1, read on the forward strand.
TCCCTGGAGGCCGCAGCGCGTTTTGGGTTTTGGAGCGGACGGGCCCCTCTCGGCTTCCGTAGTCCATTTGCCCCCGGAGCCCGCCAGACCCCTGGCTCTAGGAGGCTGCCCAGGCGGTGCTGCCAACTGCCCCCAGGTGCTGGCTAGCGGCAGCGGCCGGCCACGGGGGGAGCACACACACATGCGGGTGTCCCCGGGCCGCACACACAGACTGCCCCGGGCCTCCGCGGGTTGCAAATGAGCCCTCTGGGAACCCTTGCCTGCCCTAGGGGCTTGTCAGGCGCGGCCGACGCCAAGGGACCGACCCTGCTGCGACGCCCAGCACCTCCTGGGTGCACGCCACCACCCTTGGGCCGGGATGAGGTGCCACCTTGTGCGTGGAAGCCCCGCCCAGAGGCAAGAAGCCCCCAAGGCCCGAGGGCGCGCCCGACCCTGCAGCCCTGCTGCAGCCACAGGGAACGGGATGTCTGAGAGAGCAGCCTCCACTGCCCAAGCCTCCGCTGGCAGTTCCCCGAAGGGCTGGTGGCGGCTGCGCCTCAGCAGCCAGCCTCCCTCCCACCCTCCCTGCCTCCCTCTGGTCGGGCACTGCAAGCCACACAGCCACTTGTGTCCCCTGTGTCCCTGGAGGCCGCAGCGCGTTTTGGGTTTTGGAGCAGACGGGCCCCTCTCGGCTTCCGTAGTCCATTTGCCCCCAGAGCCCGCCAGACCCCTGGCTCTAGGAGGCTGCCCAGGCGGTGCTGCCAACTGCCCCCAGGTGCTAGCTAGCGGCAGTGGCAGCGGCCGGCCACGGGGGGAGCACACACACCTGCGGGTGTCCCCGGGCCGCACACACGGACTGCCCCGCGCCTCCGTGGGTTGCAAATGAGCCCTCCGGGAACCCTTGCCTGCCCTAGGGGCTTGTCAGGCGCTGCGGACGCGCAGGGACCGACCCTGCTGCGACCCCCAGCACCTCCTGGGTTCCCGCCACCACCCTTGGGCCGGGATGAGGTGCCACCTTGTGCGTGGAAGCCCCGCCCAGAGGCAAGAAGCCCCCAAGGCCCGAGGGCGCGCTTGACCCTGTAGCCCTGCTGCAGCCACAGGGAACGGGATGTCTGAGAGGGCAGCCCCCACTGCCCAAGCCTCCGCTGGCAGTTCCCCGAAGGGCTGGTGGCGGCTGCGCCTCAGCAGCCAGCCTCCCTCCCACCCTCCCTGCCTCCCTCTGGTCGGGCACTGGAAGCCACACAGCCACTTGTGTCCCCTGTGTCCCTGGAGGCCGCAGCGCGTTTTGGGTTTTGGAGCGGACGGGCCCCTCTCGGCTTCCGTAGTCCATTTGCCCCCGGAGCCCGCCAGCCCCCTGGCTCTAGGAGGCTGCCCAGGCGGTGCTGCCAACTGCCCCCAGGTGCTAGCTAGCGGCAGTGGCAGCGGCCAGCCACGGGGGGAGCACACACACCTGCGGGTGTCCCCGGGCCGCACACAGGGACTGCCCCGCGCCTCCGTGGGTTGCAAATGAGCCCTCCGGGAACCCTTGCCTGCCCTAGGGGCTTGTCGGGCGGGGCCGACGCAGGGTGGGTGAGTGGGGGGGGACTGCTGCTGGCACACACCCACTCCTGAAGCCCACTGGGGCGGTCCAAGGGCTATGAGCTCTGAGCTCGGGCACGGGCTGTCCCAGCAGGGCCTCGCGAGGGTGGACCGATATGCTCCCGGACCAAAAGTGTTGTAAAGGCCCAGGGCACGACTCTCCTGCGACCCCCAGCACCTCCTGGGTGCCCGCCACCACCCTTGGGCCGGGATGAGGTGCCACCTTGTGCGTGGAAGCCCCGCCCAGAGGCAAGAAGCCCCCAAGGCCCGAGGGCGCGCCCGACCCTGCAGCCCTGCTGCAGCCACAGGGAACGGGATGTCTGAGAGGGCAGCCCCCATTGCCCAAGCCTCCGCTGGCAGTTCCCCGAAGGGCTGGTGGCGGCTGCGCCTCAGCAGCCAGCCTCCCTCCCACCCTCCCTGCCTCCCTCTGGTCGGGCACTGCAAGCCACACAGCCACTTGTGTCCCCTGTGTTCCTGAAGCCGCAGCGCGTTTTGGGTTTTGGAGCGGACGGGCCCCTCTCGGCTTCCGTAGTCCATTTGCCCCCGGAGCCCGCCAGACCCCTGGCTCTAGGAGGCTGCCCAGGCGGTGCTGCCAACTGCCCCCAGAGGCTAGCTAGCGGCAGTGGCAGCGGCCGGCCACGGGGGGAGCACACACACCTGCGGGTGTCCCCGGGCCGCACACATGGACTGCCCCGCGCCTCCGTGGGTTGCAAATGAGCCCTCCGGGAACCCTTGCCTGCCCTAGGGGCTTGTCAGGCGCTGCGGACGCGCAGGGACCGACCCTGCTGCGACCCCCAGCACCTCCTGGGTTCCCGCCACCACCCTTGGGCCGGGATGAGGTGCCACCTTGTGCGTGGAAGCCCCGCCCAGAGGCAAGAAGCCCCCAAGGCCCGAGGGCGCGCTCGACCCTGTAGCCCTGCTGCAGCCACAGGGAACGGGATGTCTGAGAGGGCAGCCCCCACTGCCCAAGCCTCCGCTGGCAGTTCCCCGAAGGGCTGGTGGCGGCTGCGCCTCAGCAGCCAGCCTCCCTCCCACCCTCCCTGCCTCCCTCTGGTCGGGCACTGCAAGCCACACAGCCACTTGTGTCCCCTGTGTCCCTGGAGGCCGCAGCGCGTTTTGGGTTTTGGAGCGGACGGGCCCCTCTCGGCTTCCGTAGTCCATTTGCCCCCGGAGCCCGCCAGCCCCCTGGCTCTAGGAGGCTGCCCAGGCGGTGCTGCCAACTGCCCCCAGGTGCTAGCTAGCGGCAGTGGCAGCGGCCGGCCACGGGGGGAGCACACACACCTGCGAGTGTCCCCGGGCCGCACACACGGACTGCCCCGCGCCTCCGTGGGTTGCAAATGAGCCCTCCGGGAACCCTTGCCTGCCCTAGGGGCTTGTCGGGCGGGGCCGATGCAGGGTGGGTGAGTGGGGGGGGACTGCTGCTGGCACACACCCACTCCTGAAGCCCACTGTGGCGGTCCAAGGGCTATGAGCTCGGAGCTCGGGCACGGGCTGTCCCAGCAGGGCCTCGCGAGTGTGGACCGATATGCTCCCGGACCAAAAGTGTTGTAAAGGCCCAGGGCACGACTCTCCTGCGACCCCCAGCACCTCCTGGGTGCCCGCCACCACCCTTGGGCCGGGATGAGGTGCCACCTTGTGCGTGGAAGCCCCGCCCAGAGGCAAGAAGCCCCCAAGGCCCGAGGGCGCGCCCGACCCTGCAGCCCTGCTGCAGCCACAGGGAACGGGATGTCTGAGAGGGCAGCCCCCATTGCCCAAGCCTCCGCTGGCAGTTCCCCGAAGGGCTGGTGGCGGCTGCGCCTCAGCAGCCAGCCTCCCTCCCACCCTCCCTGCCTCCCTCTGGTCGGGCACTGCAAGCCACACAGCCACTTGTGTCCCCTGTGTCCCTGGAGGCCGCAGCGCGTTTTGGGTTTTGGAGCGGACGGGCCCCTCTCGGCTTCCGTAGTCCATTTGCCCCCGGAGCCCGCCAGACCCCTGGCTCTAGGAGGCTGCCCAGGCGGTGCTGCCAACTGCCCCCAGAGGCTAGCTAGCGGCAGTGGCAGCGGCCGGCCACGGGGGAGCACACACACCTGCGGGTGTCCCCGGGCCGCACACACGGACTGCCCCGCGCCTCCGTGGGTTGCAAATGAGCCCTCCGGGAACCCTTGCCTGCCCTAGGGGCTTGTCGGGCGGGGCCGACGCAGGGTGGGTGAGTGGGGGGGGACTGCTGCTGGCACACACCCACTCCTGAAGCCCACTGGGGCGGTCCAAGGGCTATGAGCTCGGAGCTCGGGCACGGGCTGTCCCAGCAGGGCCTCGCGAGGGTGGACCGATATGCTCCCGGACCAAAAGTGTTGTAAAGGCCCAGGGCACGACTCTCCTGCGACCCCCAGCACCTCCTGGGTGCCCGCCACCACCTTTGGGCCGGGATGAGGTGCCACCTTGTGCGTGGAAGCCCCGCCCAGAGGCAAGAAGCCCCCAAGGCCCGAGGGCGCGCCCGACCCTGCAGCCCTGCTGCAGCCACAGGGAACGGGATGTCAGAGTGGGCAGCCCACACTGCCCAAGCCTCCGCTGGTAGTTCCCCGAAGGGCTGGTGGCGGCTGCGCCTCAGCAGCCAGCCTCCCTCCCACCCTCCCTGCCTCCCTCTGGTCGGGCACTGCAAGCCACACAGCCACTTGTGTCCCCTGTGTCCCTGGAGGCCGCAGCGCGTTTTGGGTTTTGGAGCGGACGGGCCCCTCTCGGCTTCAGTAGTCCATTTGCCCCCGGAGCCCGCCAGACCACTGGCTCTAGGAGGCTGCCCAGGCGGTGCTGCCAACTGCCCCCAGGTGCTGGCTAGCGGCACCGGCCGGCCACGGGGGGAGTACACACACCTGCGGGTGTCCCCGGGCCGCACACACAGACTGCCCCGGGCCTCCGCGGGTTGCAAATGAGCCCTCTGGGAACCCTTGCCTGCCCTAGGGCCTTGTCAGGTGCGGCCGACGCCCAGGGACCGACCCTGCTGCGACCCCCAGCACCTCCTGGGTTCCCGCCACCACCCTTGGGCCGGGATGAGGTGCCACCTTGTGCGTGGAAGCCCCGCCCAGAGGCAAGAAGCCCCCAAGGCCCAAGGGCGCGCCCGACCCTGCAGCCCTGCTGCAGCCACAGGGACCGGGATGTCTGAGAGGGCAGACCCCACTGCCCAAGCCTCCGCTGGCAGTTCCCCGAAGGGCTGGTGGCGGCTGCGCCTCAGCAGCCAGCCTCCCTCCCACCCTCCCTGCCTCCCTCTGGTCGGGCACTGCAAGCCACACAGCCACTTGTGTCCCCTGTGTCCCTGGAGGCCGCAGCGCGTTTTGGGTTTTGGAGCGGACGGGCCCCTCTCGGCTTCCGTAGTCCATTTGCCCCCGGAGCCCGCCAGACCCCTGGCTCTAGGAGGCTGCCCAGGCGGTGCTGCCAACTGCCCCCAGGTGCTAGCTAGCTGCAGTGGCAGCGGCCGGCCACGGGGGGAGCACACACACCTGCGGGTGTCCCCGGGCCGCACACACGGACTGCCCCGCGCCTCCGTGGGTTGCAAATGAGCCCTCCGGGAACCCTTGCCTGCCCTAGGGGCTTGTCGGGCGGGGCCGACGCAGGGTGGGTGAGTGGGGGGGGACTGCTGCTGGCACACACCCACTCCTGAAGCCCACTGGGGCAGTCCAAGGGCTATGAGCTCGGAGCTCGGGCACGGGCTGTCCCAGCAGGGCCTCGCGAGTGTGGACCGATATGCTCCTTGACCAAAAGTGTTGTAAAGGCCCAGGGCACGACTCTCCTGCGACCCCCAGCACCTCCTGGGTGCCCGCCACCACCCTTGGGCCGGGATGAGGTGCCACCTTGTGCGTGGAAGCCCCGCCCAGAGGCAAGAAGCCCCCAAGGCCCGAGGGCGCGCCCGACCCTGCAGCCCTGCTGCAGCCACAGGGAACGGGATGTCTGAGTGGGCAGCCCACACTGCCCAAGCCTCCGCTGGTAGTTCCCCGAAGGGCTGGTGGCGGCTGCGCCTCAGCAGCCAGCCTCCCTCCCACCCTCCCTGCCTCCCTCTGGTCGGGCACTGGAAGCCACACAGCCACTTGTGTCCCCTGTGTCCCTAGAGGCCGCAGCGCGTTTTGGGTTTTGGAGCGGACGGGCCCCTCTCGGCTTCCGTAGTCCATTTGCCCCCGGAGCCCGCCAGACCCCTGGCTCTAGGAGGCTGCCCAGGCGGTGCTGCCAACTGCCCCCAGGTGCTGGCTAGCGGCAGCGGCCGGCCACGGGGGGAGCACACACACATGCGGGTGTCCCCGGGCCGCACACACAGACTGCCCCGGGCCTCTGCGGGTTGCAAATGAGCCCTCTGGGAACCCTTGCCTGCCCTAGGGGCTTGTCAGGCGCGGCCGACGCCCAGGGACCGACCCTGCTGCGACCCCCAGAACCTCCTGGGTTCCCGTCACCACCCTTGGGCCGGGATGAGGTGCCATCTTGTGCGTGGAAGCCCGGCCCAGAGGCAAGAAGCCCCCAAGGCCCGAGGGCGCGCCCGACCCTGCAGCCCTGCTGCAGCCACAGGGAACGGGATGTCTGAGAGGGCAGCCCCCACTGCCCAAGCCTCCGCTGGCAGTTCCCCGAAGGGCTGGTGGCGGCTGCGCCTCAGCAGCCAGCCTCCCTCCCACCCTCCCTGCCTCCCTCTGGTCGGGCACTGCAAGCCACACAGCCACTTGTGTCCCCTGTGTCCCTGGAGGCCGCAGCGCGTTTTGGGTTTTGGAGCGGACGGGCCCCTCTCGGCTTCCGTAGTCCATTTGCCCCCAGAGCCCGCCAGACCCCTGGCTCTAGGAGGCTGCCCAGGCGGTGCTGCCAACTGCCCCCAGGTGCTAGCTAGCGGCAGTGGCAGCGGCCGGCCACGGGGGGAGCACACACACCTGCGGGTGTCCCCGGGCCACACACACGGACTGCCCCGCGCCTCCGTGGGTTGCAAATGAGCCCTCCGGGAACCCTTGCCTGGCCTAGGGGCTTGTCGGGCGGGACCGACGCAGGGTGGGTGAGTGGGGGGGGACTGCTGCTGGCACACACCCACTCCTGAAGCCCACTGGGGCGGTCCAAGGGCTATGAGCTCGGAGCTCGGGCACGGGCTGTCCCAGCAGGGCCTCGCGAGGGTGGACCGATATGCTCCCGGACCAAAAGTGTTGTAAAGGCCCAGGGCACGACTCTGCTGCGACCCCCAGCACCTCCTGGGTGCCCGCCACCACCCTTGGGCCGGGATGAGGTGCCACCTTGTGCGTGGAAGCCCCGCCCAGAGGCAAGAAGCCCCCAAGGCCCGAGGGCGCGCCCGACCCTGCAGCCCTGCTGCAGCCACAGGGAACGGGATGTCTGAGAGGGCAGCCCCCACTGCCCAAGCCTCCGCTGGCAGTTCCCCGAAGGGCTGGTGGCGGCTGCGCCTCAGCAGCCAGCCTCCCTCCCACCCTCCCTGCCTCCCTCTGGTCGGGCACTGCAAGCCACACAGCCACTTGTGTCCCCTGTGTCCCTGGAGGCCGCAGCGCGTTTTGGGTTTTGGAGCGGACGGGCCCCTCTCGGCTTCCGTAGTCCATTTGCCCCCAGAGCCCGCCAGACCCCTGGCTCTAGGAGGCTGCCCAGGCGGTGCTGCCAACTGCCCCCAGGTGCTAGCTAGCGGCAGTGGCAGCGGCCGGCCACGCGGGGAGCACACACACCTGCGGGTGTCCCCGGGCCGCACACACGGACTGCCCCGCGCCTCCGTGGGTTGCAAATGAGCCCTCCGGGAACCCTTGCCTGCCCTAGGGGCTTGTCGGGCGGGGCCGACGCAGGGTGGGTGAGTGGGGGGGGACTGCTGCTGGCACACACCCACTCCTGAAGCCCACTGGGGCGGTCCAAGGGCTATGAGCTCGGAGCTCGGGCACGGGCTGCCCCAGCAGGGCCTCGCGAGGGTGGACCGATATGCTCCCGGACCAAAAGTGTTGTAAAGGCCCAGGGCATGACCCTGCTGCGACCCCCAGCACCTCCTGGGTGCCCGCCACCACCCTTGGGCCGGGATGAGGTGCCACCTTGTGCGTGGAAGCCCCGCCCAGAGGCAAGAAGCCCCCAAGGCCCGAGGGCGCGCCCGACCCTGCAGCCCTGCTGCAGCCACAGTTATCGGGATGTCTGAGAGGGCAGCCCCCACTGCCCAAGCCTCCGCTGGCAGTTCCCCGAAGGGCTGGTGGCGGCTGCGCCTCAGCAGCCAGCCTCCCTCCCACCCTCCCTGCCTCCCTCTGGTCGGGCACTGCAAGCCACACAGCCACTTGTGTCCCCTGTGTCCCTGGAGGCCGCAGCGCGTTTTGGGTTTTGGAGCGGACGGGCCCCTCTCGGCTTCCGTAGTCCATTTGCCCCCAGAGCCCGCCAGACCCCTGGCTCTAGGAGGCTGCCCAGGCGGTGCTGCCAACTGCCCCCAGGTGCTAGCTAGCGGCAATGGCAGCGGCCGGCCACGGGGGGAGCACACACACCTGCGGGTGTCCCCGGGCCGCACACACGGACTGCCCCGCGCCTCCGTGGGTTGCAAATGAGCCCTCCGGGAACCCTTGCCTGCCCTAGGGGCTTGTCGGGCGGGGCCGACGCAGGGTGGGTGAGTGGGGGGGGACTGCTGCTGGCACACACCCACTCCTGAAGCCCACTGGGGCGGTCCAAGGGCTATGAGCTCGGAGCTCGGGCACGGGCTGTCCCAGCAGGGCCTCGCGAGGGTGGACCGATATGCTCCCGGACCAAAAGTGTTGTAAAGGCCCAGGGCACGACCCTGCTGCGACCCCCAGCACCTCCTGAGTGCCCGCCACCACCCTTGGGCCGGGATGAGGTGCCACCTTGTGCGTGGAAGCCCCGCCCAGAGGCAAGAAGCCCCCAAGGCGGGAGGGCGCGCCCGACCCTGCAGCCCTGCTGCAGCCACAGGGAACGGGATGTCTGAGAGGGCAGCCCCCACTGCCCAAGCCTCCGCTGGCAGTTCCCCGAAGGGCTGGTGGCGGCTGCGCCTCAGCAGCCAGCCTCCCTCCCACCCTCCCTGCCTCCCTCTGGTCGGGCACTGCAAGCCACACAGCCACTTGTGTCCCCTGTGTCCCTGGAGGCCGCAGCGCGTTTTGGGTTTTGGAGCGGACGGGCCCCTCTCGGCTTCCGTAGTCCATTTGCCCAAAGAGCCCGCCAGACCCCTGGCTCTAGGAGGCTGCCCAGGCGGTGCTCCAACTGCCCCCAGGTGCTAGCTAGCGGCAGTGGCAGCGGCCGGCCACGGGGGGAGCACACACACCTGCGGGTGTCCCCGGGCCGCACACACGGACTGCCCCGCGCCTCCGTGGGTTGCAAATGAGCCCTCCGGGAACCCTTGCCTGCCCTAGGGGCTTGTCGGGCGGGGCCGACACAGGGTGGGTGAGTGGGGGGGGACTGCTGCTGGCACACACCCACTCCTGAAGCCCACTGGGGCGGTCCAAGGGCTATGAGCTCGGAGCTCGGGCACGGGCTGTCCCAGCAGGGCCTCGCGAGGGTGGACCGATATGCTCCCGGACCAAAAGTGTTGTAAAGGCCCAGGGCACGACCCTGCTGCGAAAACCAGCACCTCCTGGGTGCCCGCCACCACCCTTGGGCCGGGATGAGGTGCCACCTTGTGCGTGGAAGCCCCGCCCAGATGCAAGAAGCCCCCAAGGCCCGAGGGCGTGCCCGATCCTGCAGCCCTGCTGCAGCCACAGGGAACGGGATGTCTGAGTTTGCAGCCCCCACTGCCCAAGCCTCCGCTGGTAGTTCCCCAAAGGGCTGGTGGCGGCTGCGCCTCAGCAGCCAGCCTCCCTCCCACCCTCCCTGGTCCCTCTGGTCGGGCACTGCAAGCCACACAGCCACTTGTGTCCCCTGTGTCCCTGGAGGCCGCAGCGCGTTTTGGGTTTTGGAGCGGACGGGCCCCTCTCGGCTTCCGTAGTCCATTTGCCCCCGGAGCCCGCCAGACCCCTGGCTCTAGGAGGCTGCCCAGGCGGTGCTGCCAACTGCCCCCAGGTGCTGGCTAGCGGCAGCGGCCGGCCACGGGGGGAGCACACACACCTGCGGGTGTCCCCGGGCCGCACAAACGGACTGCCCCGGGCCTCCGCGGGTTGCAAATGAGCCCTCTGGGAACCCTTGCCTGCCCTAGGGGCTTGTCAGGCGCGGCCGAGGCCCAGGGAACGACCCTGCTGCGACCCCCAGCACCTCCTGGGTTCCCGCCACTACCCTTGGGCCGGGATGGGGTGCCACCTTGTGCGTGGAAGCCCCGCCCAGAGGCAAGAAGCCCCCAAGGCCCGAGGGCGTGCCCGACCCTGCAGCCCTGCTGCAGCCACAGGGAACGGGATGTCTGAGTGGGCAGCCCCCACTGCCCAAACCTCCGCTGGTAGTTCCCCGAAGGGCTGGTGGCGGCTGCGCCTCAGCAGCCAGCCTCCCTCCCACCCTCCCTGCCTCCCTCTGGTCGGGCACTGCAAGCCACACAGCCACTTGTGTCCCCTGTGTCCCTGGAGGCCGCAGCGCATTTTGGGTTTTGAAGCGGACGGGCCCCTCTCGGCTTCCGTAGTCCATTTTCCCCCGGAGCCCGCCAGACCCCTGGCTCTAGGAGGCTGCCCAGGCGGTGCTGCCAACTGCCCCCAGGTGCTGGCTAGCGGCAGCGGCCGGCCACGGGGGGAGCACACACACCTGCGGGTGTCCCCGGGCGGCACACACGGACTGCCCCGGGCCTCCGCGGGTTGCAAATGAGCCCTCTGGGAACCCTTGCCTGCCCTAGGGGCTTGTCAGGCGCGGCCGAGGCCCAGGGAACGACCCTGCTGCGACCCCCAGCACCTCCTGGGTTCCCGCCACTACCCTTGTGCCGGGATGAGGTGCCACCTTGTGCGTGGAAGCCCCGCCCAGAGGCAAGAAGCCCCCAAGGCCCGAGGGCGCGCCCGACCCTGCAGCCCTGCTGCAGCCACAGGGAACGGGATGTCTGAGAGGGCAGCCCCCACTGCCCAAGCCTCCGCTGGCAGTTCCCCGAAGGGCTGGTGGCGGCTGCGCCTCAGCAGCCAGCCTCCCTCCCACCCTCCCTGCCTCCCTCTGGTCGGGCACTGCAAGCCACACAGCCACTTGTGTCCCCTGTGTCACTGGAGGCCGCAGCACGTTTTGGGTTTTGGAGCAGACGGGCCCCTCTCGGCTTCCGTAGTTCATTTGCCCCCGGAGCCCGCCAGACCCCTGGCTCTAGGAGGCTGCCCAGGCGGTGCTGCCAACTGCACCCAGGTGCTAGCTAGCGGCAGTGGCAGCGGCCGGCCACGGGGGGAGCACACACACCTGCGGGTGTCCCCGGGCCGCACACACGGACTGCCCCGGGCCTCCGCGGGTTGGAAATGAGCCCTCTGGGAACCCTTGCCTGCCCTAGGGGCTTGTCGGGCGGGGCCGACGCAGGGTGGGTGAGTGGGGGGGGACTGCTGCTGGCACACACCCACTCCTGAAGCCCACTGGGGCGGTCCAAGGGCTATGAGCTCGGAGCTCGGGCACGGGCTGTCCCAGCAGGGCCTCGCGAGGGTGGACCGATATGCTCCCGGACCAAAAGTGTTGTAAAGGCCCAGGGCACGACCCTGCTGCGACCCCCAGCACCTCCTGAGTGCCCGCCACCACCCTTGGGCCGGGATGAGGTGCCACCTTGTGCGTGGAAGCCCCGCCCAGAGGCAAGAAGCCTCCAAGGCCCGAGGGCGCGCCTGACCCTGCAGCCCTGCTGCAGCCACAGGGAACGGGATGTCTGAGAGGGCAGCCCCCACTGCCCAAGCCTCCGCTGGCAGTTCCCCGAAGGGCTGGTGGCGGCTGCGCCTCAGCAGCCAGCCTCCCTCCCACCCTCCCTGCCTCCCTCTGGTCGGGCACTGCAAGCCACACAGCCACTTGTGTCCCCTGTGTCCCTGGAGGCCGCAGCGCGTTTTGGGTTTTGGAGCGGACGGGCCCCTCTCGGCTTCCGTAGTCCATTTGCCCCCGGAGCCCGCCAGACCCCTGGCTCTAGGAGGCTGCCCAGGCGGTGCTGCCAACTGCCCCCAGGTGCTGGCTAGGGGCAGCGGCCGGCCACGGGGGGAGCACACACACCTGCGGGTGTCCCCGGGCCGCACACACGGACTGCCCCGGGCCTCCGCGGGTTGCAAATGAGCCCTCTGGGAACCCTTGCCTGCCCTAGGGGCTTGTCAGGCGCGGCCGAGGCGGAGGGAACGACCCTGCTGCGACCCCCAGCACCTCCTGGGTTCCCGCCACTACCCTTGGGCCGGGATGAGGTGCCACCTTGTGCGTGGAAGCCCCGCCCAGAGGCAAGAAGCCCCCAAGGCCCGAGGGCGCGCCCGACCCTGCAGCCCTGCTGCAGCCACAGGGAACGGGATGTCTGAGAGGGCAGACCCCACTGCCCAAGCCTCCGCTGGCAGTTCCCCGAAGGGCTGGTGGCGGCTGCGCCTCAGCAGCCAGCCTCCCTCCCACCCTCCCTGCCTCCCTCTGGTCGGGCACTGCAAGCCACACAGCCACTTGTGTCCCCTGTGTCCCTGGAGGCCGCAGCGCGTTTTGGGTTTTGGAGCGGACGGGCCGCTCTCGGCTTCCGTAGTCCATTTGCCCCCAGAACCCGCCAGACCCCTGGCTCTAGGAGGCTGCCCAGGCGGTGCTGCCAACTGCCCCCAGGTGCTGGCTAGCGGCAGCGGCCGGCCACGGGGGGAGCACACACACCTGCGGGTGTCCCCGGGACGCACACACGGACTGCCCCGCGCCTCCGTGGGTTGCAAATGAGCCCTCCGGGAACCCTTGCCTGCCCTAGGGGCTTGTCGGGCGGGGCCGACGCAGGGTGGGTGAGTAGGGGGGGACTGCTGCTGGCACACACCCACTCCTGAAGCCCACTGGGGCGGTCCAAGGGCTATGAGCTCGGAGCTCGGGCACGGGCTGTCCCAGCAGGGCCTCGCGAGGGTGGACCGATATGCTCCCGGACCAAAAGTGTTGTAAAGGCCCAGGGCACGACCCTGCTGCGACCCCCAGCACCTCCTGGGTGCCCGCCACCACCCTTGGGCCGGGATGAGGTGCCACCTTGTGCGTGGAAGCCCCGCCCAGAGGCAAGAAGCCCCCAAGGCCCGAGGGCGCGCCCGACCCTGCAGCCCTGCTGCAGCCACAGGGAACGGGATGTCTGAGAGGGCAGTCCCCACTGCCCAAGCCTCCGCTGGCAGTTCCCCGAAGGGCTGGTGGCGGCTGCGCCTCAGCAGCCAGCCTCCCTCCCACCCTCCCTGCCTCCCTCTGGTCGGGCACTGCAAGCCACACAGCCACTTGTGTCCCCTGTGTCCCTGGAGGCCGCAGCGCGTTTTGGGTTTTGGAGCAGACGGGCCCCTCTCGGCTTCCGTAGTTCATTTGCCCCCGGAGCCCGCCAGACCCCTGGCTCTAGGAGGCTGCCCAGGCGGTGCTGCCAACTGCCCCCAGGTGCTAGCTAGCGGCAGTGGCAGCGGCCGGCCACGGGGGGAGCACACAAACCTGCGGGTGTCCCCGGGACGCACACACGGACTGCCCCGCGCCTCCGTGGGTTGCAAATGAGCCCTCCGGGAACCCTTGCCTGCCCTAGGGGCTTGTCGGGCGGGGCCGACGCAGGGTGGGTGAGTGGGGGGGGACTGCTGCTGGCACACACCCACTCCTGAAGCCCACTGGGGCGGTCCAAGGGCTATGAGCTCGGAGCTCGGGCACGGGCTGTCCCAGCAGGGCCTCGCGAGGGTGGACCGATATGCTCCCGGACCAAAAGTGTTGTAAAGGCCCAGGGCACGACCCTGCTGCGACCCCCAGCACCTCCTGGGTGCCCGCCACCACCCTTGGGCCGGGATGAGGTGCCACCTTGTGCGTGGAAGCCCCGCCCAGAGGCAAGAAGCCCCCAAGGCCCGAGGGCGCGCCCGACCCTGCAGCCCTGCTGCAGCCACAGGGAACGGGATGTCTGAGAGGGCAGCCCCCACTGCCCAAGCCTCCGCTGGCAGTTCCCCGAAGGGCTGGTGGCGGCTGCGCCTCAGCAGCCAGCCTCCCTCCCACCCTCCCTGCCTCCCTCTGGTCGGGCACTGCAAGCCACACAGCCACTTGTGTCCCCTGTGTCCCTGGAGGCCGCAGCGTGTTTTGGGTTTTGGAGCAGACGGGCCCCTCTCGGCTTCCGTAGTCCATTTGCCCCCGGAGCCCGCCAGACCCCTGGCTCTAGGAGGCTGCCCAGGCGGTGCTGCCAACTGCCCCAGGTGCTAGCTAGCGGCAGTGGCAGCGGCCGGCCACGGGGGGAGCACACACACCTGCGGGTGTCCCGGGCCGCACACACGGACTGCCCCGCACCTCCGTGGGTTGCAAATGAGCCCTCCGGGAACCCTTGCCTGCCCTAGGGGCTTGTCGGGCGGGGCCGACGCAGGGTGGGTGAGTGGGGGGGACTGCTGCTGGCACACACCCACTCCTGAAGCCCACTGGGGCGGTCCAAGGGCTATGAGCTCGGAGCTCGGGCACGGGCTGTCCCAGCAGGGCCTCGCGAGGGTGGACCGATATGCTCCCGGACCAAAAGTGTTGTAAAGGCCCAGGGCACGACCCTGCTGCGACCCCCAGCACCTCCTGGGTGCCCGCCACCACCCTTGGGCCGGGATGAGGTGCCACCTTGTGCGTGGAAGCCCCGCCCAGAGGCAAGAAGCCCCCAAGGCCCGAGGGCGCGCCCGACCCTGCAGCTCTGCTGCAGCCACAGGGAACGGGATGTCTGAGAGGGCAGCCCCCACTGCCCAAGCCTCCGCTGGCAGTTCCCCGAAGGGCTGGTGGCGGCTGCGCCTCCGCAGCCAGCCTCCCTCCCACCCTCCCTGCCTCCCTCTGGTCGGGCACTGCAAGCCACACAGCCACTTGTGTCCCCTGTGTCCCTGGAGGCCGCAGCGCGTTTTGGGTTTTGGAGCGGACGGGCCCCTCTCGGCTTCCGTAGTCCATTTGCCCCCGGAGCCCGCCAGACCCCTGGCTCTAGGAGGCTGCCCAGGCGGTGCTGCCAGCTGCCCCCAGGTGCTAGCTAGCGGCAGTGGCAGCGGCCGGCCACGGGGGAGCACACACACCTGCGGGTGTCCCCGGGCCGCACACACGGACTGCCCCGCGCCTCCGTGGGTTGCAAATGAGCCCTCCGGGAACCCTTGCCTGCCCTAGGGGCTTGTCGGGCGGGGCCGACGCAGGGTGGGTGAGTGGGGGGGGACTGCTGCTGGCACACACCCACTCCTGAAGCCCACTGGGGCGGTCCAAGGGCTATGAGCTCGGAGCTCGGGCACGGGCTGTCCCAGCAGGGCCTCGCGAGGGTGGACCGATATGCTCCCGGACCAAAAGTGTTGTAAAGGCCCAGGGCACGACCCTGCTGCGACCCCCAGCACCTCCTGGGTGCCCGCCACCACCCTTGGGCCGGGATGAGGTGCCACCTTGTGCGTGGAAGCCCCGCCCAGAGGCAAGAAGCCCCCAAGGCCCGAGGGCGCGCCCGACCCTGCAGCCCTGCTGCAGCCACAGGGAACGGGATGTCTGAGAGGGCAGCCCCCACTGCCCAAGCCTCCGCTGGCAGTTCCCCGAAGGGCTGGTGGCGGCTGCGCCTCAGCAGCCAGCCTCCCTCCCACCCTCCCTGCCTCCCTCTGGTCGGGCACTGCAAGCCACACAGCCACTTGTGTCCCCTGTGTCCCTGGAGGCCGCAGCGCGTTTTGGGTTTTGGAGCGGACGGGCCCCTCTCGGCTTCCGTAGTCCATTTGCCCCCGGAGCCCGCCAGACCCCTGGCTCTAGGAGGCTGCCCAGGCGGTGCTGCCAACTGCCCCCAGGTGCTAGCTAGCGGCAGTGGCAGCGGCCGGCCACGGGGGGAGCACACACACCTGCGGGTGTCCCCGGGCCGCACACACGGACTGCCCCGCGCCTCCGTGGGTTGCAAATGAGCCCTCCGGGAACCCTTGCCTGCCCTAGGGGCTTGTCGGGCGGGGCCGATGCAGGGTGGGTGAGTGGGGGGGGGACTGCTGCTGGCACACACCCACTCCTGAAGCCCACTGGAGCGGTCCAAGGGCTATGAGCTCGGAGCTCGGGCACGGGCTGTCCCAGCAGGGCCTCCCGAGGGTGGACCGATATGCTCCCGGACCAAAAGTGTTGTAAAGGCCCAGGGCACGACTCTCCTGCGACCCCCAGCACCTCCTGGGTGCCCGCCACCACCCTTGGGCCGGGATGAGGTGCCACCTTGTGCGTGGAAGCCCCGCCCAGAGGCAAGAAGCCCCCAAGGCCCGAGGGCGCGCCCGACCCTGCAGCCCTGCTGCAGCCACAGGGAACGGGATGTCTGAGAGGGCAGCCCCCACTGCCCAAGCCTCCGCTGGCAGTTCCCCGAAGGGCTGGTGGCGGCTGCGCCTCAGCAGCCAGCCTCCCTCCCACCCTCCCTGCCTCCCTCTGGTCGGGCACTGCAAGCCACACAGCCACTTGTGTCCCCTGTGTCCCTGGAGGCCGCAGCGCGTTTTGGGTTTTGGAGCGGACGGGCCCCTCTCGGCTTCCGTAGTCCATTTGCCCCCGGAGCCCGCCAGACCCCTGGCTCTAGGAGGCTGCCCAGGCGGTGCTGCCAACTGCCCCCAGGTGCTAGCTAGCGGCAGTGGCAGCGGCCGGCCACGGGGGGAGCACACACACCTGCGGGTGTCCCCGGGCCGCACACACGGACTGCCCCGCGCCTCCGTGGGTTGCAAATGAGCCCTCCGGGAACCCTTGCCTGCCCTAGGGGCTTGTCGGGCGGGGCCGATGCAGGGTGGGTGAGTGGGGGGGGACTGCTGCTGGCACACACCCACTCCTGAAGCCCACTGGAGCGGTCCAAGGGCTATGAGCTCGGAGCTCGGGCACGGGCTGTCCCAGCAGGGCCTCCCGAGGGTGGACCGATATGCTCCCGGACCAAAAGTGTTGTAAAGGCCCAGGGCACGACTCTCCTGCGACCCCCAGCACCTCCTGGGTGCCCGCCACCACCCTTGGGCCGGGATGACGTGCCACCTTGTGCGTGGAAGCCCCGCCCAGAGGCAAGAAGCCCCCAAGGCCCGAGGGCGCGCCCGACCCTGCAGCCCTGCTGCAGCCACAGGGAACGGGATGTCTGAGAGGGCAGCCCCCACTGCCCAAGCCTCCGCTGGCAGTTCCCCGAAGGGCTGGTGGCGGCTGCGCCTCAGCAGCCAGCCTCCCTCCCACCCTCCCTGCCTCCCTCTGGTTGGGCACTGCAAGCCACACAGCCACTTGTGTCCCCTGTGTCCCTGGAGGCCGCAGCGCGTTTTGGGTTTTGGAGCGGACGGGCCCCTCTCGGCTTCCGTAGTCCATTTGCCCCCGGAGCCCGCCAGACCCCTGGCTCTAGGAGGCTGCCCAGGCGGTGCTGCCAACTGCCCCCAGGTGCTAGCTAGCGGCAGTGGCAGCGGCCGGCCACGGGGGGAGCACACACACCTGCGGGTGTCCCCGGGCCGCACACACGGACTGCCCCGCGCCTCCGTGGGTTGCAAATGAGCCCTCCGGGAACCCTTGCCTGCCCTAGGGGCTTGTCGGGCGGGGCCGACGCAGGGTGGGTGAGTGGGGGGGGACTGCTGCTGGCACACACCCACTCCTGAAGCCCACTGGGGCGGTCCAAGGGCTATGAGCTCGGAGCTCGGGCACGGGCTGTCCCAGCAGGGCCTCGCGAGGGTGGACCGATATGCTCCCGGACCAAAAGTGTTGTAAAGGCCCAGGGCACGACCCTGCTGCGACCCCCAGCACCTCCTGGGTGCCCGCCACCACCCTTGGGCCGGGATGAGGTGCCACCTTGTGCGTGGAAGCCCCGCCCAGAGGCAAGAAGCCCCCAAGGCCCGAGGGCGCGCCCGACCCTGCAGCCCTGCTGCAGCCACAGGGAACGGGATGTCTGAGAGGGCAGCCCCCACTGCCCAAGCCTCCGCTGGCAGTTCCCCGAAGGGCTGGTGGCGGCTGCGCCTCAGCAGCCAGCCTCCCTCCCACCCTCCCTGCCTCCCTCTGGTCGGGCACTGCAAGCCACACAGCCACTTGTGTCCCCTGTGTCCCTGGAGGCCGCAGCGCGTTTTGGGTTTTGGAGCGGACGGGCCCCTCTCGGCTTCCGTAGTCCATTTGCCCCCGGAGCCCGCCAGACCCCTGGCTCTAGGAGGCTGCCCAGGCGGTGCTGCCAACTGCCCCCAGGTGCTAGCTAGCGGCAGTGGCAGCGGCCGGCCACGGGGGGAGCACACACACCTGCGGGTGTCCCCGGGCCGCACACACGGACTGCCCCGCGCCTCCGTGAGTTGCAAATGAGCCCTCCGGGAACCCTTGCCTGCCCTAGGGGCTTGTCGGGCGGGGCCGATGCAGGGTGGGTGAGTGAGGGGGGAATGCTGCTGGCACACACCCACTCCTGAAGCCCACTGGAGCGGTCCAAGGGCTATGAGCTCGGAGCTCGGGCACGGGCTGTCCCAGCAGGGCCTCCCGAGGGTGGACCGATATGCTCCCGGACCAAAAGTGTTGTAAAGGCCCAGGGCACGACTCTCCTGCGACCCCCAGCACCTCCTGGGTGCCCGCCACCACCCTTGGGCCGGGATGAGGTGCCACCTTGTGCGTGGAAGCCCCGCCCAGAGGCAAGAAGCCCCCAAGGCCCGAGGGCGCGCCCGACCCTGCAGCCCTGCTGCAGCCACAGGGAACGGGATGTCTGAGAGGGCAGCCCCCACTGCCCAAGCCTCCGCTGGCAGTTCCCCGAAGGGCTGGTGGCGGCTGCGCCTCAGCAGCCAGCCTCCCTCCCACCCTCCCTGCCTCCCTCTGGTCGGGCACTGCAAGCCACACAGCCACTTGTGTCCCCTGTGTCCCTGGAGGCCGCAGCGCGTTTTGGGTTTTGGAGCGGACGGGCCCCTCTCGGCTTCCGTAGTCCATTTGCCCCCGGAGCCCGCCAGACCCCTGGCTCTAGGAGGCTGCCCAGGCGGTGCTGCCAACTGCCCCCAGGTGCTAGCTAGCGGCAGTGGCAGCGGCCGGCCACGGGGGGAGCACACACACCTGCGGGTGTCCCCGGGCCGCACACACGGACTGCCCCGCGCCTCCGTGGGTTGCAAATGAGCCCTCCGGGAACCCTTGCCTGCCCTAGGGGCTTGTCGGGCGGGGCCGACGCAGGGTGGGTGAGTGGGGGGGGACTGCTGCTGGCACACACCCACTCCTGAAGCCCACTGGGGCGGTCCAAGGGCTATGAGCTCGGAGCTCGGGCACGGGCTGTCCCAGCAGGGCCTCGCGAGGGTGGACCGATATGCTCCCGGACCAAAAGTGTTGTAAAGGCCCAGGGCACGACCCTGCTGCGACCCCCAGCACCTCCTGGGTGCCCGCCACCACCCTTGGGCCGGGATGAGGTGCCACCTTGTGCGTGGAAGCCCCGCCCAGAGGCAAGAAGAACCCAAGGCCCGAGGGCGCGCCCGACCCTGCAGCCCTGCTGCAGCCACAGGGAACGGGATGTCTGAGAGGGCAGCCCCCACTGCCCAAGCCTCCGCTGGCAGTTCCCCGAAGGGCTGGTGGCGGCTGCGCCTCAGCAGCCAGCCTCCCTCCCACCCTCCCTGCCTCCCTCTGGTCGGGCACTGCAAGCCACACAGCCACTTGTGTCCCCTGTGTCCCTGGAGGCCGCAGCGCGTTTTGGGTTTTGGAGCGGACGGGCCCCTCTCGGCTTCCGTAGTCCATTTGCCCCCGGAGCCCGCCAGACCCCTGGCTCTAGGAGGCTGCCCAGGCGGTGCTGCCAACTGCCCCCAGGTGCTAGCTAGCGGCAGTGGCAGCGGCCGGCCACGGGGGGAGCACACACACCTGCGGGTGTCCCCGGGCCGCACACACAGACTGCCCCGGGCCTCCGTGGGTTGCAAATGAGCCCTCCGGGAACCCTTGCCTGCCCTAGGGGCTTGTCGGGCGGGGCCGACGCAGGGTGGGTGAGTGGGGGGGGACTGCTGCTGGCACACACCCACTCCTGAAGCCCACTGGGGCGGTCCAAGGGCTATGAGCTCGGAGCTCGGGCACGGGCTGTCCCAGCAGGGCCTCGCGAGGGTGGACCGATATGCTCCCGGACCAAAAGTGTTGTAAAGGCCCAGGGCACGACACTGCTGCGACCCCCAGCACCTCCTGGGTGCCCGCCACCACCCTTGGGCCGGGATGAGGTGCCACCTTGTGCGTGGAAGCCCCGCCCAGAGGCAAGAAGCCCCCAAGGCCCGAGGGCGCGCCCGACCCTGCAGCCCTGCTGCAGCCACAGGGAACGGGATGTCTGAGAGGGCAGCCCCCACTGCCCAAGCCTCCGCTGGCAGTTCCCCGAAGGGCTGGTGGCGGCTGCGCCTCAGCAGCCAGCCTCCCTCCCACCCTCCCTGCCTCCCTCTGGTCGGGCACTGCAAGCCACACAGCCACTTGTGTCCCCTGTGTCCCTGGAGGCCGCAGCGCGTTTTGGGTTTTGGAGCGGACGGGCCCCTCTCGGCTTCCGTAGTCCATTTGCCCCCGGAGCCCGCCAGACCCCTGGCTCTAGGAGGCTGCCCAGGCGGTGCTGCCAACTGCCCCCAGGTGCTAGCTAGCGGCAGTGGCAGCGGCCGGCCACGGGGGGAGCACACACACCTGCGGGTGTCCCCGGGCCGCACACACGGACTGCCCCGCGCCTCCGTGGGTTGCAAATGAGCCCTCCGGGAACCCTTGCCTGCCCTAGGGGCTTGTCGGGCGGGGCCGACGCAGGGTGGGTGAGTGGGGGGGGACTGCTGCTGGCACACACCCACTCCTGAAGCCCACTGGGGCGGTCCAAGGGCTATGAGCTCGGAGCTCGGGCACGGGCTGTCCCAGCAGGGCCTCGCGAGGGTGGACCGATATGCTCCCGGACCAAAAGTGTTGTAAAGGCCCAGGGCACGACCCTGCTGCGACCCCCAGCACCTCCTGGGTGCCCGCCACCACCCTTGGGCCGGGATGAGGTGCCACCTTGTGCGTGGAAGCCCCGCCCAGAGGCAAGAAGCCCCCAAGGCCCGAGGGCGCGCCCGACCCTGCAGCCCTGCTGCAGCCACAGGGAACGGGATGTCTGAGAGGGCAGCCCCCACTGCCCAAGCCTCCGCTGGCAGTTCCCCGAAGGGCTGGTGGCGGCTGCGCCTCAGCAGCCAGCCTCCCTCCCACCCTCCCTGCCTCCCTCTGGTCGGGCACTGCAAGCCACACAGCCACTTGTGTCCCCTGTGTCCCTGGAGGCCGCAGCGCGTTTTGGGTTTTGGAGCGGACGGGCCCCTCTCGGCTTCCGTAGTCCATTTGCCCCCGGAGCCCGCCAGACCCCTGGCTCTAGGAGGCTGCCCAGGCGGTGCTGCCAACTGCCCCCAGGTGCTAGCTAGCGGCAGTGGCAGCGGCCGGCCACGGGGGGAGCACACACACCTGCGGGTGTCCCCGGGCCGCACACACGGACTGCCCCGCGCCTCCGTGGGTTGCAAATGAGCCCTCCGGGAACCCTTGCCTGCCCTAGGGGCTTGTCGGGCGGGGCCGACGCAGGGTGGGTGAGTGGGGGGGGACTGCTGCTGGCACACACCCACTCCTGAAGCCCACTGGGGCGGTCCAAGGGCTATGAGCTCGGAGCTCGGGCACGGGCTGTCCCAGCAGGGCCTCGCGAGGGTGGACCGATATGCTCCCGGACCAAAAGTGTTGTAAAGGCCCAGGGCACGACCCTGCTGCGACCCCCAGCACCTCCTGGGTGCCCGCCACCACCCTTGGGCCGGGATGAGGTGCCACCTTGTGCGTGGAAGCCCCGCCCAGAGGCAAGAAGCCCCCAAGGCCCGAGGGCGCGCCCGACCCTGCAGCCCTGCTGCAGCCACAGGGAACAGGATGTCTGAGAGGGCAGCCCCCACTGCCCAAGCCTCCGCTGGCAGTTCCCCGAAGGGCTGGTGGCGGCTGCGCCTCAGCAGCCAGCCTCCCTCCCACCCTCCCTGCCTCCCTCTGGTCGGGCACTGCAAGCCACACAGCCACTTGTGTCCCCTGTGTCCCTGGAGGCCGCAGCGCGTTTTGGGTTTTGGAGCGGACGGGCCCCTCTCGGCTTCCGTAGTCCATTTGCCCCCGGAGCCCGCCAGACCCCTGGCTCTAGGAGGCTGCCCAGGCGGTGCTGCCAACGGCCCCCAGGTGCTAGCTAGCGGCAGTGGCAGCGGCCGGCCACGGGGGGAGCACACACACCTGCGGGTGTCCCCGGGCCGCACACACGGACTGCCCCGCGCCTCCCTGGGTTGCAAATGAGCCCTCCGGGAACACTTGCCTGCCCTAGGGGCTTGTCGGGCGGGGCCGACGCATGGTGGGTGAGTGGGGGGGGGACTGCTGCTGGCACACACCCACTCCTGAAGCCCACTGGGGAGGTCCAAGGGCTATGAGCTCGGAGCTCGGGCACGGGCTGTCCCGGCTGGCCCTCCCGAGGGTGGACCGATATGCTCCCGGACCAAAAGTGTTGTAAAGGCCCAGGGCACGACTCTCCTGCGACCCCCAGCACCTCCTGGGTGCCCGCCACCACCCTTGGGCCGGGATGAGGTGCCACCTTGTGCGTGGAAGCCCCGCCCAGAGGCAAGAAGCCCCCAAGGCCCGAGGGCGCGCCCGACCCTGCAGCCCTGCTGCAGCCACAGGGAACGGGATGTCTGAGAGGGCAGCCCCCACTGCCCAAGCCTCCGCTGGCAGTTCCCCGAAGGGCTGGTGGCGGCTGCGCCTCAGCAGCCAGCCTCCCTCCCACCCTCCCTGCCTCCCTCTGGTCGGGCACTGCAAGCCACACAGCCACTTGTGTCCCCTGTGTCCCTGGAGGCCGCAGCGCGTTTTGGGTTTTGGAGCGGACGGGCCCCTCTCGGCTTCCGTAGTCCATTTGCCCCCGGAGCCCGCCAGACCCCTGGCTCTAGGAGGCTGCCCAGGCGGTGCTGCCAACTGCCCCCAGGTGCTAGCTAGCGGCAGTGGCAGCGGCCGGCCACGGGGGGAGCACACACACCTGCGGGTGTCCCCGGGCCGCACACACGGACTGCCCCGCGCCTCCGTGGGTTGCAAATGAGCCCTCCGGGAACCCTTGCCTGCCCTAGGGGCTTGTCGGGCGGGGCCGATGCAGGGTGGGTGAGTGGGGGGGGACTGCTGCTGGCACACACCCACTCCTGAAGCCCACTGGGGCGGTCCAAGGGCTATGAGCTCGGAGCTCGGGCACCGGCTGTCCCAGCAGGGCCTCCCGAGGGTGGACCGATATGCTCCCGGACCAAAAGTGTTGTAAAGGCCCAGGGCACGACCCTGCTGCGACCCCCAGCACCTCCTGGGTGCCCGCCACCACCCTTGGGCCGGGATGAGGTGCCACCTTGTGCGTGGAAGCCCCGCCCAGAGGCAAGAAGCCCCCAAGGCCCGAGGGCGCGCCCGACCCTGCAGCCCTGCTGCAGCCACAGGGAACGGGATGTCTGAGAGGGCAGCCCCCACTGCCCAAGCCTCCGCTGGCAGTTCCCCGAAGGGCTGGTGGCGGCTGCGCCTCAGCAGCCAGCCTCCCTCCCACCCTCCCTGCCTCCCTCTGGTCGGGCACTGCAAGCCACACAGCCACTTGTGTCCCCTGTGTCCCTGGAGGCCGCAGCGCGTTTTGGGTTTTGGAGCGGACGGGCCCCTCTCGGCTTCCGTAGTCCATTTGCCCCCGGAGCCCGCCAGACCCCTGGCTCTAGGAGGCTGCCCAGGCGGTGCTGCCAACTGCCCCCAGGTGCTAGCTAGCGGCAGTGGCAGCGGCCGGCCACGGGGGGAGCACACACACCTGCGGGTGTCCCCGGGCCGCACACACGGACTGCCCCGCGCCTCCGTGGGTTGCAAATGAGCCCTCCGGGAACACTTGCCTGCCCTAGGGGCTTGTCGGGCGGGGCCGATGCAGGGTGGGTGAGTGGGGGGGGACTGCTGCTGGCACACACCCACTCCTGAAGCCCACTGGGGCGGTCCAAGGGCTATGAGCTCGGAGCTCGGGCACGGGCTGTCCCAGCAGGGCCTCGCGAGGGTGGACCGATATGCTCCCGGACCAAAAGTGTTGTAAAGGCCCAGGGCACGACCCTGCTGCGACCCCCAGCACCTCCTGGGTGCCCGCCACCACCCTTGGGCCGGGATGAGGTGCCACCTTGTGCGTGGAAGCCCCGCCCAGAGGCAAGAAGCCCCCAAGGCCCGAGGGCGCGCCCGACCCTGCAGCCCTGCTGCAGCCACAGGGCACGGGATGTCTGAGAGGGCAGCCCCCACTGCCCAAGCCTCCGCTGGCAGTTCCCCGAAGGGCTGGTGGCGGCTGCGCCTCAGCAGCCAGCCTCCCTCCCACCCTCCCTGCCTCCCTCTGGTTGGGCACTGCAAGCCACACAGCCACTTGTGTCCCCTGTGTCCCTGGAGGCCGCAGCGCGTTTTGGGTTTTGGAGCGGACGGGCCCATCTCGGCTTCCGTAGTCCATTTGCCCCCGGAGCCCGCCAGACCCCTGGCTCTAGGAGGCTGCCCAGGCGGTGCTGCCAACTGCCCCCAGGTGCTAGCTAGCGGCAGTGGCAGCGGCCGGCCACGGGGGGAGCACACACACCTGCGGGTGTCCCTGGGCCGCACACACGGACTGCCCCGCGCCTCCGTGGGTTGCAAATGAGCCCTCCGGTGACCCTTGCCTGCCCTAGGGGCTTGTCGGGCGGGGCCGACGCAGGGTGGGTGAGTGGGGGGGGACTGCTGCTGGCACACACCCACTCCTGAAGCCCACTGGGGCGGTCCAAGGGCTATGAGCTCGGAGCTCGGGCACGGGCTGTCCCAGCAGGGCCTCCCGAGGGTGGACCGATATGCTCCCGGACCAAAAGTGTTGTAAAGGCCCAGGGCACGACCCTGCTGCGACCCCCAGCACCTCCTGGGTGCCCGCCACCACCCTTGGGCTGGGATGAGGTGCCACCATGTGCGTGGAAGCCCCGCCCAGAGGCAAGAAGCCCCCAAGGCCCGAGGGCGCGCCCGACCCTGCAGCCCTGCTGCAGCCACAGGGAACGGGATGTCTGAGAGGGCAGCCCCCACTGCCCAAGCCTCCGCTGGCAGTTCCCCGAAGGGCTGGTGGCGGCTGCGCCTCAGCAGCCAGCCTCCCTCCCACCCTCCCTGCCTCCCTCTGGTCGGGCACTGCAAGCCACACAGCCACTTGTGTCCCCTGTGTCCCTGGAGGCCGCAGCGCGTTTTGGGTTTTGGAGCGGACGGGCCCCTCTCGGCTTCCGTAGTCCATTTGCCCCCGGAGCCCGCCAGACCCCTGGCTCTAGGAGGCTGCCCAGGCGGTGCTGCCAACTGCCCCCAGGTGCTAGCTAGCGGCAGTGGCAGCGGCCAGCCACGGGGGGAGCACACACACCTGCGGGTGTCCCCGGGCCGCACACACGGACTGCCCCGCGCCTCCGTGGGTTGCAAATGAGCCCTCCGGGAACCCTTGCCTGCCCTAGGGGCTTGTCGGGCGGGGCCGACGCAGGGTGGGTGAGTGGGGGGGGACTGCTGCTGGCACACACCCACTCCTGAAGCCCACTGGGGCGGTCCAAGGGCTATGAGCTTGGTGCTCGGGCACGGGCTGTCCCAGCAGGGCCTCGCGAGGGTGGACCGATATGCTCCCGGACCAAAAGTGTTGTAAAGGCCCAGGGCACGACTCTCCTGCGACCCCCAGCACCTCCTGGGTGCCCGCCACCACCCTTGGGCCGGGATGAGGTGCCACCTTGTGCGTGGAAGCCCCGCCCAGAGGCAAGAAGCCCCCAAGGCCCGAGGGCGCGCCCGACCCTGCAGCCCTGCTGCAGCCACAGGGAACGGGATGTCTGAGAGGGCAGCCCCCACTGCCCAAGCCTCCGCTGGCAGTTCCCCGAAGGGCTGGTGGCGGCTGCGCCTCAGCAGCCAGCCTCCCTCCCACCCTCCCTGCCTCCCCCTGGTCGGGCACTGCAAGCCACACAGCCACTTGTGTCCCCTGTGTCCCTGGAGGCCGCAGCGCGTTTTGGGTTTTGGAGCGGACGGGCCCCTCTCGGCTTCCGTAGTCCATTTGCCCCCGGAGCCCGCCAGACCCCTGGCTCTAGGAGGCTGCCCAGGCGGTGCTGCCAACTGCCCCCAGGTGCTAGCTAGCGGCAGTGGCAGCGGCCGGCCACGGGGGGAGCACACACACCTGCGGGTGTCCCCGGGCCGCACACACGGACTGCCCCGCGCCTCCGTGGGTTGCAAATGAGCCCTCCGGTGACCCTTGCCTGCCCTAGGGGCTTGTCGGGCGGGGCCGACGCAGGGTGGGTGAGTGGGGGGGGACTGCTGCTGGCACACACCCACTCCTGAAGCCCACTGGGGCGGTCCAAGGGCTATGAGCTCGGAGCTCGGGCACGGGCTGTCCCAGCAGGGCCTCCCGAGGGTGGACCGATATGCTCCCGGACCAAAAGTGTTGTAAAGGCCCAGGGCACGACCCTGCTGCGACCCCCAGCACCTCCTGGGTGCCCGCCACCACCCTTGGGCTGGGATGAGGTGCCACCATGTGCGTGGAAGCCCCGCCCAGAGGCAAGAAGCCCCCAAGGCCCGAGGGCGCGCCCGACCCTGCAGCCCTGCTGCAGCCACAGGGAACGGGATGTCTGAGAGGGCAGCCCCCACTGCCCAAGCCTCCGCTGGCAGTTCCCCGAAGGGCTGGTGGCGGCTGCGCCTCAGCAGCCAGCCTCCCTCCCACCCTCCCTGCCTCCCTCTGGTCGGGCACTGCAAGCCACACAGCCACTTGTGTCCCCTGTGTCCCTGGAGGCCGCAGCGCGTTTTGGGTTTTGGAGCGGACGGGCCCCTCTCGGCTTCCGTAGTCCATTTGCCCCCGGAGCCCGCCAGACCCCTGGCTCTAGGAGGCTGCCCAGGCGGTGCTGCCAACTGCCCCCAGGTGCTAGCTAGCGGCAGTGGCAGCGGCCGGCCACGGGGGGAGCACACACACCTGCGGGTGTCCCCGGGCCGCACACACGGACTGCCCCGCGCCTCCGTGGGTTGCAAATGAGCCCTCCGGGAACCCTTGCCTGCCCTAGGGGCTTGTCGGGCGGGGCCGACGCAGGGTGGGTGAGTGGGGGGGGACTGCTGCTGGCACACACCCACTCCTGAAGCCCACTGGGGCGGTCCAAGGGCTATGAGCTCGGAGCTCGGGCACGGGCTGTCCCAGCAGGGCCTCGCGAGGGTGGACCGATATGCTCCCGGACCAAAAGTGTTGTAAAGGCCCAGGGCACGACCCTGCTGCGACCCCCAGCACCTCCTGGGTGCCCGCCACCACCCTTGGGCCGGGATGAGGTGCCACCTTGTGCGTGGAAGCCCCGCCCAGAGGCAAGAAGCCCCCAAGGCCCGAGGGCGCGCCCGACCCTGCAGCCCTGCTGCAGCCACAGGGAACGGGATGTCTGAGAGGGCAGCCCCCACTGCCCAAGCCTCCGCTGGCAGTTCCCCGAAGGGCTGGTGGCGGCTGCGCCTCAGCAGCCAGCCTCCCTCCCACCCTCCCTGCCTCCCTCTGGTCGGGCACTGCAAGCCACACAGCCACTTGTGTCCCCTGTGTCCCTGGAGGCCGCAGCGCGTTTTGGGTTTTGGAGCGGACGGGCCCCTCTCGGCTTCCGTAGTCCATTTGCCCCCGGAGCCCGCCAGACCCCTGGCTCTAGGAGGCTGCCCAGGCGGTGCTGCCAACTGCCCCCAGGTGCTAGCTAGCGGCAGTGGCAGCGGCCGGCCACGGGGGGAGCACACACACCTGCGGGTGTCCCCGGGCCGCACACACGGACTGCCCCGCGCCTCCGTGGGTTGCAAATGAGCCCTCCGGGAACCCTTGCCTGCCCTAGGGGCTTGTCGGGCGGGGCCGACGCAGGGTGGGTGAGTGGGGGGGGACTGCTGCTGGCACACACCCACTCCTGAAGCCCACTGGGGCGGTCCAAGGGCTATGAGCTCGGAGCTCGGGCACGGGCTGTCCCAGCAGGGCCTCGCGAGGGTGGACCGATATGCTCCCGGACCAAAAGTGTTGTAAAGGCCCAGGGCACGACCCTGCTGCGACCCCCAGCACCTCCTGGGTGCCCGCCACCACCCTTGGGCCGGGATGAGGTGCCACCTTGTGCGTGGAAGCCCCGCCCAGAGGCAAGAAGCCCCCAAGGCCCGAGGGCGCGCCCGACCCTGCAGCCCTGCTGCAGCCACAGGGAACAGGATGTCTGAGAGGGCAGCCCCCACTGCCCAAGCCTCCGCTGGCAGTTCCCCGAAGGGCTGGTGGCGGCTGCGCCTCAGCAGCCAGCCTCCCTCCCACCCTCCCTGCCTCCCTCTGGTCGGGCACTGCAAGCCACACAGCCACTTGTGTCCCCTGTGTCCCTGGAGGCCGCAGCGCGTTTTGGGTTTTGGAGCGGACGGGCCCCTCTCGGCTTCCGTAGTCCATTTGCCCCCGGAGCCCGCCAGACCCCTGGCTCTAGGAGGCTGCCCAGGCGGTGCTGCCAACGGCCCCCAGGTGCTAGCTAGCGGCAGTGGCAGCGGCCGGCCACGGGGGGAGCACACACACCTGCGGGTGTCCCCGGGCCGCACACACGGACTGCCCCGCGCCTCCCTGGGTTGCAAATGAGCCCTCCGGGAACACTTGCCTGCCCTAGGGGCTTGTCGGGCGGGGCCGACGCATGGTGGGTGAGTGGGGGGGGGACTGCTGCTGGCACACACCCACTCCTGAAGCCCACTGGGGAGGTCCAAGGGCTATGAGCTCGGAGCTCGGGCACGGGCTGTCCCGGCTGGCCCTCCCGAGGGTGGACCGATATGCTCCCGGACCAAAAGTGTTGTAAAGGCCCAGGGCACGACTCTCCTGCGACCCCCAGCACCTCCTGGGTGCCCGCCACCACCCTTGGGCCGGGATGAGGTGCCACCTTGTGCGTGGAAGCCCCGCCCAGAGGCAAGAAGCCCCCAAGGCCCGAGGGCGCGCCCGACCCTGCAGCCCTGCTGCAGCCACAGGGAACGGGATGTCTGAGAGGGCAGCCCCCACTGCCCAAGCCTCCGCTGGCAGTTCCCCGAAGGGCTGGTGGCGGCTGCGCCTCAGCAGCCAGCCTCCCTCCCACCCTCCCTGCCTCCCTCTGGTCGGGCACTGCAAGCCACACAGCCACTTGTGTCCCCTGTGTCCCTGGAGGCCGCAGCGCGTTTTGGGTTTTGGAGCGGACGGGCCCCTCTCGGCTTCCGTAGTCCATTTGCCCCCGGAGCCCGCCAGACCCCTGGCTCTAGGAGGCTGCCCAGGCGGTGCTGCCAACTGCCCCCAGGTGCTAGCTAGCGGCAGTGGCAGCGGCCGGCCACGGGGGGAGCACACACACCTGCGGGTGTCCCCGGGCCGCACACACGGACTGCCCCGCGCCTCCGTGGGTTGCAAATGAGCCCTCCGGGAACCCTTGCCTGCCCTAGGGGCTTGTCGGGCGGGGCCGATGCAGGGTGGGTGAGTGGGGGGGGACTGCTGCTGGCACACACCCACTCCTGAAGCCCACTGGGGCGGTCCAAGGGCTATGAGCTCGGAGCTCGGGCACCGGCTGTCCCAGCAGGGCCTCCCGAGGGTGGACCGATATGCTCCCGGACCAAAAGTGTTGTAAAGGCCCAGGGCACGACCCTGCTGCGACCCCCAGCACCTCCTGGGTGCCCGCCACCACCCTTGGGCCGGGATGAGGTGCCACCTTGTGCGTGGAAGCCCCGCCCAGAGGCAAGAAGCCCCCAAGGCCCGAGGGCGCGCCCGACCCTGCAGCCCTGCTGCAGCCACAGGGAACGGGATGTCTGAGAGGGCAGCCCCCACTGCCCAAGCCTCCGCTGGCAGTTCCCCGAAGGGCTGGTGGCGGCTGCGCCTCAGCAGCCAGCCTCCCTCCCACCCTCCCTGCCTCCCTCTGGTCGGGCACTGCAAGCCACACAGCCACTTGTGTCCCCTGTGTCCCTGGAGGCCGCAGCGCGTTTTGGGTTTTGGAGCGGACGGGCCCCTCTCGGCTTCCGTAGTCCATTTGCCCCCGGAGCCCGCCAGACCCCTGGCTCTAGGAGGCTGCCCAGGCGGTGCTGCCAACTGCCCCCAGGTGCTAGCTAGCGGCAGTGGCAGCGGCCGGCCACGGGGGGAGCACACACACCTGCGGGTGTCCCCGGGCCGCACACACGGACTGCCCCGCGCCTCCGTGGGTTGCAAATGAGCCCTCCGGGAACACTTGCCTGCCCTAGGGGCTTGTCGGGCGGGGCCGATGCAGGGTGGGTGAGTGGGGGGGGACTGCTGCTGGCACACACCCACTCCTGAAGCCCACTGGGGCGGTCCAAGGGCTATGAGCTCGGAGCTCGGGCACGGGCTGTCCCAGCAGGGCCTCGCGAGGGTGGACCGATATGCTCCCGGACCAAAAGTGTTGTAAAGGCCCAGGGCACGACCCTGCTGCGACCCCCAGCACCTCCTGGGTGCCCGCCACCACCCTTGGGCCGGGATGAGGTGCCACCTTGTGCGTGGAAGCCCCGCCCAGAGGCAAGAAGCCCCCAAGGCCCGAGGGCGCGCCCGACCCTGCAGCCCTGCTGCAGCCACAGGGCACGGGATGTCTGAGAGGGCAGCCCCCACTGCCCAAGCCTCCGCTGGCAGTTCCCCGAAGGGCTGGTGGCGGCTGCGCCTCAGCAGCCAGCCTCCCTCCCACCCTCCCTGCCTCCCTCTGGTTGGGCACTGCAAGCCACACAGCCACTTGTGTCCCCTGTGTCCCTGGAGGCCGCAGCGCGTTTTGGGTTTTGGAGCGGACGGGCCCATCTCGGCTTCCGTAGTCCATTTGCCCCCGGAGCCCGCCAGACCCCTGGCTCTAGGAGGCTGCCCAGGCGGTGCTGCCAACTGCCCCCAGGTGCTAGCTAGCGGCAGTGGCAGCGGCCGGCCACGGGGGGAGCACACACACCTGCGGGTGTCCCTGGGCCGCACACACGGACTGCCCCGCGCCTCCGTGGGTTGCAAATGAGCCCTCCGGTGACCCTTGCCTGCCCTAGGGGCTTGTCGGGCGGGGCCGACGCAGGGTGGGTGAGTGGGGGGGGACTGCTGCTGGCACACACCCACTCCTGAAGCCCACTGGGGCGGTCCAAGGGCTATGAGCTCGGAGCTCGGGCACGGGCTGTCCCAGCAGGGCCTCCCGAGGGTGGACCGATATGCTCCCGGACCAAAAGTGTTGTAAAGGCCCAGGGCACGACCCTGCTGCGACCCCCAGCACCTCCTGGGTGCCCGCCACCACCCTTGGGCTGGGATGAGGTGCCACCATGTGCGTGGAAGCCCCGCCCAGAGGCAAGAAGCCCCCAAGGCCCGAGGGCGCGCCCGACCCTGCAGCCCTGCTGCAGCCACAGGGAACGGGATGTCTGAGAGGGCAGCCCCCACTGCCCAAGCCTCCGCTGGCAGTTCCCCGAAGGGCTGGTGGCGGCTGCGCCTCAGCAGCCAGCCTCCCTCCCACCCTCCCTGCCTCCCTCTGGTCGGGCACTGCAAGCCACACAGCCACTTGTGTCCCCTGTGTCCCTGGAGGCCGCAGCGCGTTTTGGGTTTTGGAGCGGACGGGCCCCTCTCGGCTTCCGTAGTCCATTTGCCCCCGGAGCCCGCCAGACCCCTGGCTCTAGGAGGCTGCCCAGGCGGTGCTGCCAACTGCCCCCAGGTGCTAGCTAGCGGCAGTGGCAGCGGCCAGCCACGGGGGGAGCACACACACCTGCGGGTGTCCCCGGGCCGCACACACGGACTGCCCCGCGCCTCCGTGGGTTGCAAATGAGCCCTCCGGGAACCCTTGCCTGCCCTAGGGGCTTGTCGGGCGGGGCCGACGCAGGGTGGGTGAGTGGGGGGGGACTGCTGCTGGCACACACCCACTCCTGAAGCCCACTGGGGCGGTCCAAGGGCTATGAGCTTGGTGCTCGGGCACGGGCTGTCCCAGCAGGGCCTCGCGAGGGTGGACCGATATGCTCCCGGACCAAAAGTGTTGTAAAGGCCCAGGGCACGACTCTCCTGCGACCCCCAGCACCTCCTGGGTGCCCGCCACCACCCTTGGGCCGGGATGAGGTGCCACCTTGTGCGTGGAAGCCCCGCCCAGAGGCAAGAAGCCCCCAAGGCCCGAGGGCGCGCCCGACCCTGCAGCCCTGCTGCAGCCACAGGGAACGGGATGTCTGAGAGGGCAGCCCCCACTGCCCAAGCCTCCGCTGGCAGTTCCCCGAAGGGCTGGTGGCGGCTGCGCCTCAGCAGCCAGCCTCCCTCCCACCCTCCCTGCCTCCCCCTGGTCGGGCACTGCAAGCCACACAGCCACTTGTGTCCCCTGTGTCCCTGGAGGCCGCAGCGCGTTTTGGGTTTTGGAGCGGACGGGCCCCTCTCGGCTTCCGTAGTCCATTTGCCCCCGGAGCCCGCCAGACCCCTGGCTCTAGGAGGCTGCCCAGGCGGTGCTGCCAACTGCCCCCAGGTGCTAGCTAGCGGCAGTGGCAGCGGCCGGCCACGGGGGGAGCACACACACCTGCGGGTGTCCCTGGGCCGCACACACGGACTGCCCCGCGCCTCCGTGGGTTGCAAATGAGCCCTCCGGTGACCCTTGCCTGCCCTAGGGGCTTGTCGGGCGGGGCCGACGCAGGGTGGGTGAGTGGGGGGGGACTGCTGCTGGCACACACCCACTCCTGAAGCCCACTGGGGCGGTCCAAGGGCTATGAGCTCGGAGCTCGGGCACGGGCTGTCCCAGCAGGGCCTCCCGAGGGTGGACCGATATGCTCCCGGACCAAAAGTGTTGTAAAGGCCCAGGGCACGACCCTGCTGCGACCCCCAGCACCTCCTGGGTGCCCGCCACCACCCTTGGGCTGGGATGAGGTGCCACCATGTGCGTGGAAGCCCCGCCCAGAGGCAAGAAGCCCCCAAGGCCCGAGGGCGCGCCCGACCCTGCAGCCCTGCTGCAGCCACAGGGAACGGGATGTCTGAGAGGGCAGCCCCCACTGCCCAAGCCTCCGCTGGCAGTTCCCCGAAGGGCTGGTGGCGGCTGCGCCTCAGCAGCCAGCCTCCCTCCCACCCTCCCTGCCTCCCTCTGGTCGGGCACTGCAAGCCACACAGCCACTTGTGTCCCCTGTGTCCCTGGAGGCCGCAGCGCGTTTTGGGTTTTGGAGCGGACGGGCCCCTCTCGGCTTCCGTAGTCCATTTGCCCCCGGAGCCCGCCAGACCCCTGGCTCTAGGAGGCTGCCCAGGCGGTGCTGCCAACTGCCCCCAGGTGCTAGCTAGCGGCAGTGGCAGCGGCCAGCCACGGGGGGAGCACACACACCTGCGGGTGTCCCCGGGCCGCACACACGGACTGCCCCGCGCCTCCGTGGGTTGCAAATGAGCCCTCCGGGAACCCTTGCCTGCCCTAGGGGCTTGTCGGGCGGGGCCGACGCAGGGTGGGTGAGTGGGGGGGGACTGCTGCTGGCACACACCCACTCCTGAAGCCCACTGGGGCGGTCCAAGGGCTATGAGCTTGGTGCTCGGGCACGGGCTGTCCCAGCAGGGCCTCGCGAGGGTGGACCGATATGCTCCCGGACCAAAAGTGTTGTAAAGGCCCAGGGCACGACTCTCCTGCGACCCCCAGCACCTCCTGGGTGCCCGCCACCACCCTTGGGCCGGGATGAGGTGCCACCTTGTGCGTGGAAGCCCCGCCCAGAGGCAAGAAGCCCCCAAGGCCCGAGGGCGCGCCCGACCCTGCAGCCCTGCTGCAGCCACAGGGAACGGGATGTCTGAGAGGGCAGCCCCCACTGCCCAAGCCTCCGCTGGCAGTTCCCCGAAGGGCTGGTGGCGGCTGCGCCTCAGCAGCCAGCCTCCCTCCCACCCTCCCTGCCTCCCCCTGGTCGGGCACTGCAAGCCACACAGCCACTTGTGTCCCCTGTGTCCCTGGAGGCCGCAGCGCGTTTTGGGTTTTGGAGCGGACGGGCCCCTCTCGGCTTCCGTAGTCCATTTGCCCCCGGAGCCCGCCAGCCCCCTGGCTCTAGGAGGCTGCCCAGGCGGTGCTGCCAACTGCCCCCAGGTGCTAGCTAGCGGCAGTGGCAGCGGCCGGCCACGGGGGGAGCACACACACCTGCGGGTGTCCCCGGGCCGCACACACGGACTGCCCCGCGCCTCCGTGGGTTGCAAATGAGCCCTCCGGGAACCCTTGCCTGCCCTAGGGGCTTGTCGGGCGGGGCCGACGCAGGGTGGGTGAGTGGGGGGGGACTGCTGCTGGCACACACCCACTCCTGAAGCCCACTGGGGCGGTCCAAGGGCTATGAGCTCGGAGCTCGGGCACGGGCTGTCCCAGCAGGGCCTCGCGAGGGTGGACCGATATGCTCCCGGACCGAAAGTGTTGTAAAGGCCCAGGGCACGACCCTGCTGCGACCCCCAGCACCTCCTGGGTGCCCGCCACCACCCTTGGGCCGGGATGAGGTGCCACCTTGTGCGTGGAAGCCCCGCCCAGAGGCAAGAAGCCCCCAAGGCGGGAGGGCGCGCCCGACCCTGCAGCCCTGCTGCAGCCACAGGGAACGGGATGTCTGAGAGGGCAGCCCCCACTGCCCAAGCCTCCGCTGGCAGTTCCCCGAAGGGCTGGTGGCGGCTGCGCCTCAGCAGCCAGCCTCCCTCCCACCCTCCCTGCCTCCCTCTGGTCGGGCACTGCAAGCCACACAGCCACTTGTGTCCCCTGTGTCCCTGGAGGCCGCAGCGCGTTTTGGGTTTTGGAGCGGACGGGCCCCTCTCGGCTTCCGTAGTCCATTTGCCCCCGGAGCCCGCCAGACCCCTGGCTCTAGGAGGCTGCCCAGGCGGTGCTGCCAACTGCCCCCAGGTGCTAGCTAGCGGCAGTGGCAGCGGCCGGCCACGGGGGGAGCACACACACCTGCGGGTGTCCCTGGGCCGCACACACGGACTGCCCCGCGCCTCCGTGGGTTGCAAATGAGCCCTCCGGGAACCCTTGCCTGCCCTAGGGGCTTGTCGGGCGGGGCCGACGCAGGGTGGGTGAGTGGGGGGGGACTGCTGCTGGCACACACCCACTCCTGAAGCCCACTGGGGCGGTCCAAGGGCTATGAGCTCGGAGCTCGGGCACGGGCTGTCCCAGCAGGGCCTCGCGAGGGTGGACCGATATGCTCCCGGACCAAAAGTGTTGTAAAGGCCCAGGGCACGACTCTCCTGCGACCCCCAGCACCTCCTGGGTGCCCGCCACCACCCTTGGGCCGGGATGAGGTGCCACCTTGTGCGTGGAAGCCCCGCCCAGAGGCAAGAAGCCCCCAAGGCCCGAGGGCGCGCCCGACCCTGCAGCCCTGCCGCAGCCACAGGGAACGGGATGTCTGAGAGGGCAGCCCCCACTGCCCAAGCCTCCGCTGGCAGTTCCCCGAAGGGCTGGTGGCGGCTGCGCCTCAGCAGCCAGCCTCCCTCCCACCCTCCCTGCCTCCCTCTGGTCGGGCACTGCAAGCCACACAGCCACTTGTGTCCCCTGTGTCCCTGGAGGCCGCAGCGCGTTTTGGGTTTTGGAGCGGACGGGCCCCTCTCGGCTTCCGTAGTCCATTTGCCCCCGGAGCCCGCCAGACCCCTGGCTCTAGGAGGCTGCCCAGGCGGTGCTGCCAACTGCCCCCAGGTGCTAGCTAGCGGCAGTGGCAGCGGCCGGCCACGGGGGGAGCACACACACCTGCGGGTGTCCCCGGGCCGCACACACGGACTGCCCCGCGCCTCCGTGGGTTGCAAATGAGCCCTCCGGGAACCCTTGCCTGCCCTAGGGGCTTGTCGGGCGGGGCCGACGCAGGGTGGGTGAGTGGGGGGGGACTGCTGCTGGCACACACCCACTCCTGAAGCCCACTGGGGCGGTCCAAGGGCTATGAGCTCGGAGCTCGGGCACGGGCTGTCCCAGCAGGGCCTCGCGAGGGTGGACCGATATGCTCCCGGACCAAAAGTGTTGTAAAGGCCCAGGGCACGACTCTCCTGCGACCCCCAGCACCTCCTGGGTGCCCGCCACCACCCTTGGGCCGGGATGAGGTGCCACCTTGTGCGTGGAAGCCCCGCCCAGAGGCAAGAAGCCCCCAAGGCCCGAGGGCGCGCCCGACCCTGCAGCCCTGCTGCAGCCACAGGGAACGGGATGTCTGAGAGGGCAGCCCCCACTGCCCAAGCCTCCGCTGGCAGTTCCCCGAAGGGCTGGTGGCGGCTGCGCCTCAGCAGCCAGCCTCCCTCCCACCCTCCCTGCCTCCCTCTGGTCGGGCACTGCAAGCCACACAGCCACTTGTGTCCCCTGTGTCCCTGGAGGCCGCAGCGCGTTTTGGGTTTTGGAGCGGACGGGCCCCTCTCGGCTTCCGTAGTCCATTTGCCCCCGGAGCCCGCCAGACCCCTGGCTCTAGGAGGCTGCCCAGGCGGTGCTGCCAACTGCCCCCAGGTGCTAGCTAGCGGCAGTGGCAGCGGCCGGCCACGGGGGGAGCACACACACCTGCGGGTGTCCCTGGGCCGCACACACGGACTGCCCCGCGCCTCCGTGGGTTGCAAATGAGCCCTCCGGGAACCCTTGCCTGCCCTAGGGGCTTGTCGGGCGGGGCCGACGCAGGGTGGGTGAGTGGGGGGGGACTGCTGCTGGCACACACCCACTCCTGAAGCCCACTGGGGCGGTCCAAGGGCTATGAGCTCGGAGCTCGGGCACGGGCTGTCCCAGCAGGGCCTCGCGAGGGTGGACCGATATGCTCCCGGACCAAAAGTGTTGTAAAGGCCCAGGGCACGACTCTCCTGCGACCCCCAGCACCTCCTGGGTGCCCGCCACCACCCTTGGGCCGGGATGAGGTGCCACCTTGTGCGTGGAAGCCCCGCCCAGAGGCAAGAAGCCCCCAAGGCCCGAGGGCGCGCCCGACCCTGCAGCCCTGCTGCAGCCACAGGGAACGGGATGTCTGAGAGGGCAGCCCCCACTGCCCAAGCCTCCGCTGGCAGTTCCCCGAAGGGCTGGTGGCGGCTGCGCCTCAGCAGCCAGCCTCCCTCCCACCCTCCCTGCCTCCCTCTGGTCGGGCACTGCAAGCCACACAGCCACTTGTGTCCCCTGTGTCCCTGGAGGCCGCAGCGCGTTTTGGGTTTTGGAGCGGACGGGCCCCTCTCGGCTTCCGTAGTCCATTTGCCCCCGGAGCCCGCCAGACCCCTGGCTCTAGGAGGCTGCCCAGGCGGTGCTGCCAACTGCCCCCAGGTGCTAGCTAGCGGCAGTGGCAGCGGCCGGCCACGGGGGGAGCACACACACCTGCGGGTGTCCCCGGGCCGCACACACGGACTGCCCCGCGCCTCCGTGGGTTGCAAATGAGCCCTCCGGGAACCCTTGCCTGCCCTAGGGGCTTGTCGGGCGGGGCCGACGCAGGGTGGGTGAGTGGGGGGGGACTGCTGCTGGCACACACCCACTCCTGAAGCCCACTGGGGCGGTCCAAGGGCTATGAGCTCGGAGCTCGGGCACGGGCTGTCCCAGCAGGGCCTCGCGAGGGTGGACCGATATGCTCCCGGACCAAAAGTGTTGTAAAGGCCCAGGGCACGACTCTCCTGCGACCCCCAGCACCTCCTGGGTGCCCGCCACCACCCTTGGGCCGGGATGAGGTGCCACCTTGTGCGTGGAAGCCCCGCCCAGAGGCAAGAAGCCCCCAAGGCCCGAGGGCGCACCCGACCCTGCAGCCCTGCTGCAGCCACAGGGAACGGGATGTCTGAGAGGGCAGCCCCCACTGCCCAAGCCTCCGCTGGCAGTTCCCCGAAGGGCTGGTGGCGGCTGCGCCTCAGCAGCC
Source organism: Lepus europaeus (assembly GCF_033115175.1). Taxonomy (NCBI): domain Eukaryota; kingdom Metazoa; phylum Chordata; class Mammalia; order Lagomorpha; family Leporidae; genus Lepus; species Lepus europaeus. The sequence continues at coordinate 86,548 of NW_026909112.1, forward strand.
AGCCTCCCTCCCACCCTCCCTGCCTCCCTCTGGTCGGGCACTGCAAGCCACACAGCCACTTGTGTCCCCTGTGTCCCTGGAGGCCGCAGCGCGTTTTGGGTTTTGGAGCGGATGGGCCCCTCTCGGCTTCCGTAGTCCATTTGCCCCCGGAGCCCGCCAGACCCCTGGCTCTAGGAGGCTGCCCAGGCGGTGCTGCCAACTGCCCCCAGGTGCTAGCTAGCGGCAGTGGCAGCGGCCGGCCACGGGGGGAGCACACACACCTGCGGGTGTCCCCGGGCCGCACACACGGACTGCCCCGCGCCTCCGTGGGTTGCAAATGAGCCCTCCGGGAACCCTTGCCTGCCCTAGGGGCTTGTCGGGCGGGGCCGACGCAGGGTGGGTGAGTGGGGGGGGACTGCTGCTGGCACACACCCACTCCTGAAGCCCACTGGGGCGGTCCAAGGGCTATGAGCTCGGAGCTCGGGCACGGGCTGTCCCAGCAGGGCCTCGCGAGGGTGGACCGATATGCTCCCGGACCAAAAGTGTTGTAAAGGCCCAGGGCACGACCCTGCTGCGACCCCCAGCACCTCCTGGGTGCCCGCCACCACCCTTGGGCCGGGATGAGGTGCCACCTTGTGCGTGGAAGCCCCGCCCAGAGGCAAGAAGCCCCCAAGGCCCGAGGGCGCGCCCGACCCTGCAGCCCTGCTGCAGCCACAGGGAACGGGATGTCTGAGAGGGCAGCCCCCACTGCCCAAGCCTCCGCTGGCAGTTCCCCGAAGGGCTGGTGGCGGCTGCGCCTCAGCAGCCAGCCTCCCTCCCACCCTCCCTGCCTCCCTCTGGTCGGGCACTGCAAGCCACACAGCCACTTGTGTCCCCTGTGTCCCTGGAGGCCGCAGCGCGTTTTGGGTTTTGGAGCGGACGGGCCCCTCTCGGCTTCCGTAGTCCATTTGCCCCCGGAGCCCGCCAGACCCCTGGCTCTAGGAGGCTGCCCAGGCGGTGCTGCCAACTGCCCCCAGGTGCTAGCAAGCGGCAGTGGTAGCGGCCGGCCACGGGGGGAGCACACACACCTGCGGGTGTCCCCGGGCCGCACACACGGACTGCCCCGCGCCTCCCTGGGTTGCAAATGAGCCCTCCGGGAACCCTTGCCTGCCCTAGGGGCTTGTCGGGCGGGGCCGACGCAGGGTGGGTGAGTGGGGGGGGACTGCAGCTGGCACACACCCACTCCTGAAGCCCACTGGGGCGGTCCAAGGGCTATGAGCTCGGAGCTCGGGCACGGGCTGTCCCAGCAGGGCCTCCCGAGGGTGGACCGATATGCTCCCGGACCAAAAGTGTTGTAAAGGCCCAGGGCACGACCCTGCTGCGACCCCCAGCACCTCCTGGGTGCCCGCCACCACCCTTGGGCCGGGATGAGGTGCCACCTTGTGCGTGGAAGCCCCGCCCAGAGGCAAGAAGCCCCCAAGGCCCGAGGGCGCGCCCGACCCTGCAGCCCTGCTGCAGCCACAGGGAACGGGATGTCTGAGAGGGCAGCCCCCACTGCCCAAGCCTCCGCTGGCAGTTCCCCGAAGGGCTGGTGGCGGCTGCGCCTCAGCAGCCAGCCTCCCTCCCACCCTCCCTGCCTCCCTCTGGTCGGGCACTGCAAGCTACACAGCCACTTGTGTCCCCTGTGTCCCTGGAGGCCGCAGCGCGTTTTGGGTTTTGGAGCGGACGGGCCCCTCTCGGCTTCCGTAGTCCATTTGCCCCCGGAGCCCGCCAGCCCCCTGGCTCTAGGAGGCTGCCCAGGCGGTGCTGCCAACTGCCCCCAGGTGCTAGCTAGCGGCAGTGGCAGCGGCCGGCCACGGGGGGAGCACACACACCTGTGGGTGTCCCCGGGCCGCACACACGGACTGCCCCGCGCCTCCGTGGGTTGCAAATGAGCCCTCCGGGAACCCTTGCCTGCCCTAGGGGCTTGTCGGGCGGGGCCGACGCAGGGTGGGTGAGTGGGGGGGGACTGCTGCTGGCACACACCCACTCCTGAAGCCCACTGGGGCGGTCCAAGGGCTATGAGCTCGGAGCTCGGGCACGGGCTGTCCCAGCAGGGCCTCCCGAGGGTGGACCGATATGCTCCCGGACCAAAAGTGTTGTAAAGGCCCAGGGCACGACCCTGCTGCGACCCCCAGCACCTCCTGGGTGCCCGCCACCACCCTTGGGCCGGGATGAGGTGCCACATTGTGCGTGGAAGCCCCGCCCAGAGGCAAGAAGCCCCCAAGGCCCGAGGGCGCGCCCGACCCTGCAGCCCTGCTGCAGCCACAGGGAACGGGATGTCTGAGAGGGCAGCCCCCACTGCCCAAGCCTCCGCTGGCAGTTCCCCGAAGGGCTGGTGGCGGCTGCGCCTCAGCAGCCAGCCTCCCTCCCACCCTCCCTGCCTCCCTCTGGTCGGGCACTGCAAGCCACACAGCCACTTGTGTCCCCTGTGTCCCTGGAGGCCGCAGCGCGTTTTGGGTTTTGGAGCAGACGGGCCCCTCTCGGCTTCCGTAGTCCATTTGCCCCCGGAGCCCGCCAGACCCCTGGCTCTAGGAGGCTGCCCAGGCGGTGCTGCCAACTGCCCCCAGGTGCTAGCTAGCGGCAGTGGCAGCGGCCGGCCACGGGGGGAGCACACACACCTGCGGGTGTCCCCGGGCCGCACACACGGACTGCCCCGCGCCTCCGTGGGTTGCAAATGAGCCCTCCGGGAACCCTTGCCTGCCCTAGGGGCTTGTCGGGCGGGGCCGACGCAGGGTGGGTGAGTGGGGGGGGGACTGCTGCTGGCACACACCCACTCCTGAAGCCCACTGGGGCGGTCCAAGGGCTATGAGCTCGGAGCTCGGGCACGGGCTGTCCCAGCAGGGCCTCGAGAGGGTGGACCGATATGCTCCCGGACCAAAAGTGTTGTAAAGGCCCAGGGCACGACTCTCCTGCGACCCCCAGCACCTCCTGGGTGCCCGCCACCACCCTTGGGCCGGGATGAGGTGCCACCTTGTGCGTGGAAGCCCCGCCCAGAGGCAAGAAGCCCCCAAGGCCCGAGGGCGCGCCCGACCCTGCAGCCCTGCTGCAGCCACAGGGAACGGGATGTCTGAGAGGGCAGCCCCCACTGCCCAAGCCTCCGCTGGCAGTTCCCCGAAGGGCTGGTGGCGGCTGCGCCTCAGCAGCCAGCCTCCCTCCCACCCTCCCTGCCTCCCTCTGGTCGGGCACTGCAAGCCACACAGCCACTTGTGTCCCCTGTGTCCCTGGAGGCCGCAGCGCGTTTGGGGTTTTGGAGCGGACGGGCCCCTCTCGGCTTCTGTAGTCCATTTGCCCCCGGAGCCCGCCAGACCCCTGGCTCTAGGAGGCTGCCCAGGCGGTGCTGCCAACTGCCCCCAGGTGCTAGCTAGCGGCAGTGGCAGCGGCCAGCCACGGGGGGAGCACACACACCTGCGGGTGTCCCCGGGCCGCACACACGGACTGCCCCGCGCCTCCGTGGGTTGCAAATGAGCCCTCCGGGAACCCTTGCCTGCCCTAGGGGCTTGTCGGGCGGGGCCGACGCAGGGTGGGTGAGTGGGGGGGGACTGCTGCTGGCACACACCCACTCCTGAAGCCCACTGGGGCGGTCCAAGGGCTATGAGCTCGGAGCTCGGGCACGGGCTGTCCCAGCAGGGCCTCGCGAGGGTGGACCGATATGCTCCCGGACCAAAAGTGTTGTAAAGGCCCAGGGCACGACTCTCCTGCGATCCCCAGCACCTCCTGGGTGCCCGCCACCACCCTTGGGCCGGGATGAGGTGCCACCTTGTGCGTGGAAGCCCCGCCCAGAGGCAAGAAGCCCCCAAGGCCCGAGGGCGCGCCCGACCCTGCAGCCCTGCTGCAGACACAGGGAACGGGATGTCTGAGAGGGCAGCCCCCACTGCCCAAGCCTCCGCTGGCAGTTCCCCGAAGGGCTGGTGGCGGCTGCGCCTCAGCAGCCAGCCTCCCTCCCACCCTCCCTGCCTCCCTCTGGTCGGGCACTGCAAGCCACACAGCCACTTGTGTCCCCTGTGTCCCTGGAGGCCGCAGCGCGTTTTGGGTTTTGGAGCGGACGGGCCCCTCTCGGCTTCCGTAGTCCATTTGCCCCCAGAGCCCGCCAGACCCCTGGCTCTAGGAGGCTGCCCAGGCGGTGCTGCCAACTGCCCCCAGGTGCTAGCTAGCGGCAGTGGCAGCGGCCAGCCACGGGGGGAGCACACACACCTGCGGGTGTCCCCGGGCCGCACACACGGACTGCCCCGCGCCTCCGTGGGTTGCAAATGAGCCCTCCGGGAACCCTTGCCTGCCCTAGGGGCTTGTCGGGCGGGGCCGACGCAGGGTGGGTGAGTGGGGGGGGACTGCTGCTGGCACACACCCACTCCTGAAGCCCACTGGGGCGGTCCAAGGGCTATGAGCTCGGAGCTCGGAGCTCGGGCACGGGCTGTCCCAGCAGGGCCTCGCGAGGGTGGACCGATATGCTCCCGGACCAAAAGTGTTGTAAAGGCCCAGGGCACGACTCTCCTGCGACCCCCAGCACCTCCTGGGTGCCCGCCACCACCCTTGGGCCGGGATGAGGTGCCACCTTGTGCGTGGAAGCCCCGCCCAGAGGCAAGAAGCCCCCAAGGCCCGAGGGCGCGCCCGACCCTGCAGCCCTGCTGCAGCCACAGGGAACGGGATGTCTGAGAGGGCAGCCCCCACTGCCCAAGCCTCCGCTGGCAGTTCCCCGAAGGGCTGGTGGCGGCTGCGCCTCAGCAGCCAGCCTCCCTCCCACCCTCCCTGCCTCCCTCTGGTCGGGCACTGCAAGCCACACAGCCACTTGTGTCCCCTGTGTCCCTGGAGGCCGCAGCGCGTTTTGGGTTTTGGAGCGGACGGGCCCCTCTCGGCTTCCGTAGTCCATTTGCCCCCGGAGCCCGCCAGACCCCTGGCTCTAGGAGGCTGCCCAGGCGGTGCTGCCAACTGCCCCCAGGTGCTAGCTAGCGGCAGTGGCAGCGGCCGGCCACGGGGGGAGCACACACACCTGCGGGTGTCCCCGGGCCGCACACACGGACTGCCCCGCGCCTCCGTGGGTTGCAAATGAGCCCTCCGGGAACCCTTGCCTGCCCTAGGGGCTTGTCGGGCGGGGCCGACGCAGGGTGGGTGAGTGGGGGGGGACTGCTGCTGGCACACACCCACTCCTGAAGCCCACTGGGGCGGTCCAAGGGCTATGAGCTCGGAGCTCGGGCACGGGCTGTCCCAGCAGGGCCTCCCGAGGGTGGACCGATATGCTCCCGGACCAAAAGTGTTGTAAAGGCCCAGGGCACGACCCTGCTGCGACCCCCAGCACCTCCTGGGTGCCCGCCACCACCCTTGGGCCGGGATGAGGTGCCACATTGTGCGTGGAAGCCCCGCCCAGAGGCAAGAAGCCCCCAAGGCCCGAGGGCGCGCCCGACCCTGCAGCCCTGCTGCAGCCACAGGGAACGGGATGTCTGAGAGGGCAGCCCCCACTGCCCAAGCCTCCGCTGGCAGTTCCCCGAAGGGCTGGTGGCGGCTGCGCCTCAGCAGCCAGCCTCCCTCCCACCCTCCCTGCCTCCCTCTGGTCGGGCACTGCAAGCCACACAGCCACTTGTGTCCCCTGTGTCCCTGGAGGCCGCAGCGCGTTTTGGGTTTTGGAGCGGACGGGCCCCTCTCGGCTTCCGTAGTCCATTTGCCCCCGGAGCCCGCCAGACCCCTGGCTCTAGGAGGCTGCCCAGGCGGTGCTGCCAACTGCCCCCAGGTGCTAGCTAGCGGCAGTGGCAGCGGCCGGCCACGGGGGGAGCACACACACCTGCGGGTGTCCCCGGGCCGCACACACGGACTGCCCCGCGCCTCCGTGGGTTGCAAATGAGCCCTCCGGGAACCCTTGCCTGCCCTAGGGGCTTGTCGGGCGGGGCCGACGCAGGGTGGGTGAGTGGGGGGGGGACTGCTGCTGGCACACACCCACTCCTGAAGCCCACTGGGGCGGTCCAAGGGCTATGAGCTCGGAGCTCGGGCACGGGCTGTCCCAGCAGGGCCTCGAGAGTGTGGACCGATATGCTCCCGGACCAAAAGTGTTGTAAAGGCCCAGGGCACGACTCTCCTGCGACCCCCAGCACCTCCTGGGTGCCCGCCACCACCCTTGGGCCGGGATGAGGTGCCACCTTGTGCGTGGAAGCCCCGCCCAGAGGCAAGAAGCCCCCAAGGCCCGAGGGCGCGCCCGACCCTGCAGCCCTGCTGCAGCCACAGGGAACGGGATGTCTGAGAGGGCAGCCCCCACTGCCCAAGCCTCCGCTGGCAGTTCCCCGAAGGGCTGGTGGCGGCTGCGCCTCAGCAGCCAGCCTCCCTCCCACCCTCCCTGCCTCCCTCTGGTCGGGCACTGCAAGCCACACAGCCACTTGTGTCCCCTGTGTCCCTGGAGGCCGCAGCGCGTTTTGGGTTTTGGAGCGGACGGGCCCCTCTCGGCTTCCGTAGTCCATTTGCCCCCGGAGCCCGCCAGACCCCTGGCTCTAGGAGGCTGCCCAGGCGGTGCTGCCAACTGCCCCCAGGTGCTAGCTAGCGGCAGTGGCAGCGGCCGGCCACGGGGGGAGCACACACACCTGCGGGTGTCCCCGGGCCGCACACACGGACTGCCCCGCGCCTCCGTGGGTTGCAAATGAGCCCTCCGGGAACCCTTGCCTGCCCTAGGGGCTTGTCGGGCGGGGCCGACGCAGGGTGGGTGAGTGGGGGGGGACTGCTGCTGGCACACACCCACTCCTGAAGCCCACTGGGGCGGTCCAAGGGCTATGAGCTCGGAGCTCGGGCACGGGCTGTCCCAGCAGGGCCTCGCGAGGGTGGACCGATATGCTCCCGGACCAAAAGTGTTGTAAAGGCCCAGGGCACGACTCTCCTGCGATCCCCAGCACCTCCTGGGTGCCCGCCACCACCCTTGGGCCGGGATGAGGTGCCACCTTGTGCGTGGAAGCCCCGCCCAGAGGCAAGAAGCCCCCAAGGCCCGAGGGCGCGCCCGACCCTGCAGCCCTGCTGCAGACACAGGGAACGGGATGTCTGAGAGGGCAGCCCCCACTGCCCAAGCCTCCGCTGGCAGTTCCCCGAAGGGCTGGTGGCGGCTGCGCCTCAGCAGCCAGCCTCCCTCCCACCCTCCCTGCCTCCCTCTGGTCGGGCACTGCAAGCCACACAGCCACTTGTGTCCCCTGTGTCCCTGGAGGCCGCAGCGCGTTTTGGGTTTTGGAGCGGACGGGCCCCTCTCGGCTTCCGTAGTCCATTTGCCCCCAGAGCCCGCCAGACCCCTGGCTCTAGGAGGCTGCCCAGGCGGTGCTGCCAACTGCCCCCAGGTGCTAGCTAGCGGCAGTGGCAGCGGCCAGCCACGGGGGGAGCACACACACCTGCGGGTGTCCCCGGGCCGCACACACGGACTGCCCCGCGCCTCCGTGGGTTGCAAATGAGCCCTCCGGGAACCCTTGCCTGCCCTAGGGGCTTGTCGGGCGGGGCCGACGCAGGGTGGGTGAGTGGGGGGGGACTGCTGCTGGCACACACCCACTCCTGAAGCCCACTGGGGCGGTCCAAGGGCTATGAGCTCGGAGCTCGGAGCTCGGGCACGGGCTGTCCCAGCAGGGCCTCGCGAGGGTGGACCGATATGCTCCCGGACCAAAAGTGTTGTAAAGGCCCAGGGCACGACTCTCCTGCGACCCCCAGCACCTCCTGGGTGCCCGCCACCACCCTTGGGCCGGGATGAGGTGCCACCTTGTGCGTGGAAGCCCCGCCCAGAGGCAAGAAGCCCCCAAGGCCCGAGGGCGCGCCCGACCCTGCAGCCCTGCTGCAGCCACAGGGAACGGGATGTCTGAGAGGGCAGCCCCCACTGCCCAAGCCTCCGCTGGCAGTTCCCCGAAGGGCTGGTGGCGGCTGCGCCTCAGCAGCCAGCCTCCCTCCCACCCTCCCTGCCTCCCTCTGGTCGGGCACTGCAAGCCACACAGCCACTTGTGTCCCCTGTGTCCCTGGAGGCCGCAGCGCGTTTTGGGTTTTGGAGCGGACGGGCCCCTCTCGGCTTCCGTAGTCCATTTGCCCCCGGAGCCCGCCAGACCCCTGGCTCTAGGAGGCTGCCCAGGCGGTGCTGCCAACTGCCCCCAGGTGCTAGCTAGCGGCAGTGGCAGCGGCCGGCCACGGGGGGAGCACACACACCTGCGGGTGTCCCCGGGCCGCACACACGGACTGCCCCGCGCCTCCGTGGGTTGCAAATGAGCCCTCCGGGAACCCTTGCCTGCCCTAGGGGCTTGTCGGGCGGGGCCGACGCAGGGTGGGTGAGTGGGGGGGGACTGCTGCTGGCACACACCCACTCCTGAAGCCCACTGGGGCGGTCCAAGGGCTATGAGCTCGGAGCTCGGGCACGGGCTGTCCCAGCAGGGCCTCCCGAGGGTGGACCGATATGCTCCCGGACCAAAAGTGTTGTAAAGGCCCAGGGCACGACCCTGCTGCGACCCCCAGCACCTCCTGGGTGCCCGCCACCACCCTTGGGCCGGGATGAGGTGCCACATTGTGCGTGGAAGCCCCGCCCAGAGGCAAGAAGCCCCCAAGGCCCGAGGGCGCGCCCGACCCTGCAGCCCTGCTGCAGCCACAGGGAACGGGATGTCTGAGAGGGCAGCCCCCACTGCCCAAGCCTCCGCTGGCAGTTCCCCGAAGGGCTGGTGGCGGCTGCGCCTCAGCAGCCAGCCTCCCTCCCACCCTCCCTGCCTCCCTCTGGTCGGGCACTGCAAGCCACACAGCCACTTGTGTCCCCTGTGTCCCTGGAGGCCGCAGCGCGTTTTGGGTTTTGGAGCGGACGGGCCCCTCTCGGCTTCCGTAGTCCATTTGCCCCCGGAGCCCGCCAGACCCCTGGCTCTAGGAGGCTGCCCAGGTGGTGCTGCCAACTGCCCCCAGGTGCTAGCTAGCGGCAGTGGCAGCGGCCGGCCACGGGGGGAGCACACACACCTGCGGGTGTCCCCGGGCCGCACACACGGACTGCCCCGCGCCTCCGTGGGTTGCAAATGAGCCCTCCGGGAACCCTTGCCTGCCCTAGGGGCTTGTCGGGCGGGGCCGACGCAGGGTGGGTGAGTGGGGGGGGGACTGCTGCTGGCACACACCCACTCCTGAAGCCCACTGGGGCGGTCCAAGGGCTATGAGCTCGGAGCTCGGGCACGGGCTGTCCCAGCAGGGCCTCGAGAGTGTGGACCGATATGCTCCCGGACCAAAAGTGTTGTAAAGGCCCAGGGCACGACTCTCCTGCGACCCCCAGCACCTCCTGGGTGCCCGCCACCACCCTTGGGCCGGGATGAGGTGCCACCTTGTGCGTGGAAGCCCCGCCCAGAGGCAAGAAGCCCCCAAGGCCCGAGGGCGCGCCCGACCCTGCAGCCCTGCTGCAGCCACAGGGAACGGGATGTCTGAGAGGGCAGCCCCCACTGCCCAAGCCTCCGCTGGCAGTTCCCCGAAGGGCTGGTGGCGGCTGCGCCTCAGCAGCCAGCCTCCCTCCCACCCTCCCTGCCTCCCTCTGGTCGGGCACTGCAAGCCACACAGCCACTTGTGTCCCCTGTGTCCCTGGAGGCCGCAGCGCGTTTTGGGTTTTGGAGCGGACGGGCCCCTCTCGGCTTCCGTAGTCCATTTGCCCCCGGAGCCCGCCAGACCCCTGGCTCTAGGAGGCTGCCCAGGCGGTGCTGCCAACTGCCCCCAGGTGCTAGCTAGCGGCAGTGGCAGCGGCCGGCCACGGGGGGAGCACACACACCTGCGGGTGTCCCCGGGCCGCACACACGGACTGCCCCGCGCCTCCGTGGGTTGCAAATGAGCCCTCCGGGAACCCTTGCCTGCCCTAGGGGCTTGTCGGGCGGGGCCGACGCAGGGTGGGTGAGTGGGGGGGGGACTGCTGCTGGCACACACCCACTCCTGAAGCCTACTGGGGCGGTCCAAGGGCTATGAGCTCGGAGCTCGGGCACGGGCTGTCCCAGCAGGGCCTCGCGAGGGTGGACCGATATGCTCCCGGACCAAAAGTGTTGTAAAGGCCCAGGGCACGACCCTGCTGCGACCCCCAGCACCTCCTGGGTGCCCGCCACCACCCTTGGGCCGGGATGAGGTGCCACCTTGTGCGTGGAAGCCCCGCCCAGAGGCAAGAAGCCCCCAAGGCCCGAGGGCGCGCCCGACCCTGCAGCCCTGCTGCAGCCACAGGGAACGGGATGTCTGAGAGGGCAGCCCCCACTGCCCAAGCCTCCGCTGGCAGTTCCCCGAAGGGCTGGTGGCGGCTGCGCCTCAGCAGCCAGCCTCCCTCCCACCCTCCCTGCCTCCCTCTGGTCGGGCACTGCAAGCCACACAGCCACTTGTGTCCCCTGTGTCCCTGGAGGCCGCAGCGCGTTTTGGGTTTTGGAGCGGACGGGCCCATCTCGGCTTCCGTAGTCCATTTGCCCCCGGAGCCCGCCAGACCCCTGGCTCTAGGAGGCTGCCCAGGCGGTGCTGCCAACTGCCCCCAGGTGCTAGCTAGCGGCAGTGGCAGCGGCCGGCCACGGGGGGAGCACACACACCTGCGGGTGTCCCCGGGCCGCACACACGGACTGCCCCGCGCCTCCGTGGGTTGCAAATGAGCCCTCCGGGAACCCTTGCCTGCCCTAGGGGCTTGTCGGGCGGGGCCGACGCAGGGTGGGTGAGTGGGGGGGGACTGTGCTGGCACACACCCACTCCTGAAGCCCACTGGGGCGGTCCAAGGGCTATGAGCTCGGAGCTCGGGCACGGGCTGTCCCAGCAGGGCCTCGCGAGGGTGGACCGATATGCTCCCGGACCAAAAGTGTTGTAAAGGCCCATGGCACGACCCTGCTGCGACCCCCAGCACCTCCTGGGTGCCCGCCACCACCCTTGGGCCGGGATGAGGTGCCACCTTGTGCGTGGAAGCCCCGCCCAGAGGCAAGAAGCCCCCAAGGCCCGAGGGCGCGCCCGACCCTGCAGCCCTGCTGCAGCCACAGGGAACGGGATGTCTGAGAGGGCAGCCCCCACTGCCCAAGCCTCCGCTGGCAGTTCCCCGAAGGGCTGGTGGCGGCTGCGCCTCAGCAGCCAGCCTCCCTCCCACCCTCCCTGCCTCCCTCTGGTCGGGCACTGCAAGCCACACAGCCACTTGTGTCCCCTGTGTCCCTGGAGGCCGCAGCGCGTTTTGGGTTTTGGAGCGGACGGGCCCCTCTCGGCTTCCGTAGTCCATTTGCCCCCGGAGCCCGCCAGACCCCTGGCTCTAGGAGGCTGCCCAGGCGGTGCTGCCAACTGCCCCCAGGTGCTAGCTAGCGGCAGTGGCAGCGGCCGGCCACGGGGGGAGCACACACACCTGCGGGTGTCCCCGGGCCGCAACACGGACTGCCCCGCGCCTCCGTGGGTTGCAAATGAGCCCTCCGGGAACCCTTGCCTGCCCTAGGGGCTTGTCGGGCGGGGCCGACGCAGGGTGGGTGAGTGGGGGGGGACTGCTGCTGGCACACACCCACTCCTGAAGCCTACTGGGGCGGTCCAAGGGCTATGAGCTCGGAGCTCGGGCACGGGCTGTCCCAGCAGGGCCTCCCGAGGGTGGACCGATATGCTCCCGGACCAAAAGTGTTGTAAAGGCCCAGGGCACGACCCTGCTGCGACCCCCAGCACCTCCTGGGTGCCCGCCACCACCCTTGGGCCGGGATGAGGTGCCACCTTGTGCGTGGAAGCCCCGCCCAGAGGCAAGAAGCCCCCAAGGCCCGAGGGCGCGCCCGACCCTGCAGCCCTGCTGCAGCCACAGGGAACGGGATGTCTGAGAGGGCAGACCCCACTACCCAAGCCTCCGCTGGCAGTTCCCCGAAGGGCTGGTGGCGGCTGCGCCTCAGCAGCCAGCCTCCCTCCCACCCTCCCTGCCTCCCTCTGGTCGGGCACTGCAAGCCACACAGCCACTTGTGTCCCCTGTGTCCCTGGAGGCCGCAGCGCATTTTGGGTTTTGGAGCGGACGGGCCCCTCTCGGCTTCCGTAGTCCATTTGCCCCCGGAGCCCGCCAGACCCCTGGCTCTAGGAGGCTGCCCAGGCGGTGCTGCCAACTGCCCCCAGGTGCTAGCTAGCGGCAGTGGCAGCGGCCGGCCACGGGGGGAGCACACACACCTGCGGGTGTCCCCGGGCCGCACACACGGACTGCCCCGCGCCTCCGTGGGTTGCAAATGAGCCCTCCGGGAACCCTTGCCTGCCCTAGGGGCTTGTCGGGCGGGGCCGACGCAGGGTGGGTGAGTGGGGGGGGACTGCTGCTGGCACACACCCACTCCTGAAGCCCACTGGGGCGGTCCAAGGGCTATGAGCTCGGAGCTCGGGCACGGGCTGTCCCAGCAGGGCCTCGCGAGGGTGGACCGATATGCTCCCGGACCAAAAGTGTTGTAAAGGCCCAGGGCACGACCCTGCTGCGACCCCCAGCACCTCCTGGGTGCCCGCCACCACCCTTGGGCCGGGATGAGGTGCCACATTGTGCGTGGAAGCCCCGCCCAGAGGCAAGAAGCCCCCAAGGCCCGAGGGCGCGCCCGACCCTGCAGCCCTGCTGCAGCCACAGGGAACGGGATGTCTGAGAGGGCAGCCCCCACTGCCCAAGCCTCCGCTGGCAGTTCCCCGAAGGGCTGGTGGTGGCTGCGCCTCAGCAGCCAGCCTCCCTCCCACCCTCCCTGCCTCCCTCTGGTCGGGCACTGCAAGCCACACAGCCACTTGTGTCCCCTGTGTCCCTGGAGGCCGCAGCGCGTTTTGGGTTTTGGAGCGGACGGGCCCCTCTCGGCTTCCGTAGTCCATTTGCCCCCGGAGCCCGCCAGACCCCTGGCTCTAGGAGGCTGCCCAGGCGGTGCTGCCAACTGCCCCCAGGTGCTAGCTAGCGGCAGTGGCAGCGGCCGGCCACGGGGGGAGCACACACACCTGCGGGTGTCCCCGGGCCGCACACACGGACTGCCCCGCGCCTCCGTGGGTTGCAAATGAGCCCTCCGGGAACCCTTGCCTGCCCTAGGGGCTTGTCGGGCGGGGCCGACGCAGGGTGGGTGAGTGGGGGGGGACTGCTGCTGGCACACACCCACTCCTGAAGCCCACTGGGGCGGTCCAAGGGCTATGAGCTCGGAGCTCGGGCACGGGCTGTCCCAGCAGGGCCTCGCGAGGGTGGACCGATATGCTCCCGGACCAAAAGTGTTGTAAAGGCCCAGGGCACGACTCTCCTGCGACCCCCAGCACCTCCTGGGTGCCCGCCACCACCCTTGGGCCGGGATGAGGTGCCACCTTGTGCGTGGAAGCCCCGCCCAGAGGCAAGAAGCCCCCAAGGCCCGAGGGCGCGCCCGACCCTGCAGCCCTGCTGCAGCCACAGGGAACGGGATGTCTGAGAGGGCAGCCCCCACTGCCCAAGCCTCCGCTGGCAGTTCCCCGAAGGGCTGGTGGTGGCTGCGCCTCAGCAGCCAGCCTCCCTCCCACCCTCCCTGCCTCCCTCTGGTCGGGCACTGCAAGCCACACAGCCACTTGTGTCCCCTGTGTCCCTGGAGTCCGCAGCGCGTTTTGGGTTTTGGAGCGGACGGGCCCCTCTCGGCTTCCGTAGTCCATTTGCCCCCGGAGCCCGCCAGACCCCTGGCTCTAGGAGGCTGCCCAGGCGGTGCTGCCAACTGCCCCCAGGTGCTAGCTAGCGGCAGTGGCAGCGGCCGGCCACGGGGGGAGCACACACACCTGCGGGTGTCCCCGGGCCGCACACACGGACTGCCCCGCGCCTCCCTGGGTTGCAAATGAGCCCTCCGGGAACCCTTGCCTGCCCTAGGGGCTTGTCGGGCGGGGCCGACGCAGGGTGGGTGAGTGGGGGGGGACTGCTGCTGGCACACACCCACTCCTGAAGCCCACTGGGGCGGTCCAAGGGCTATGAGCTCGGAGCTCGGGCACGGGCTGTCCCAGCAGGGCCTCGCGAGGGTGGACCGATATGCTCCCGGACCAAAAGTGTTGTAAAGGCCCAGGGCACGACCCTGCTGTGACCCCCAGCACCTCCTGGGTGCCCGCCATCACCCTTGGACAGGGATGAGGTGCCACCTTGTGCGTGGAAGCCCCGCCCAGAGGCAAGAAGCCCCCAAGGCCCGAGGGCGCGCCCGACCCTGCAGCCCTGCTGCAGCCACAGGGAACGGGATGTCTGAGAGGGCAGCCCCCACTGCCCAAGCCTCCGCTGGCAGTTCCCCGAAGGGCTGGTGGCGGCTGCGCCTCAGCAGCCAGCCTCCCTCCCACCCTCCCTGCCTCCCTCTGGTCGGGCACTGCAAGCCACACAGCCACTTGTGTCCCCTGTGTCCCTGGAGGCCGCAGCGCGTTTTGGGTTTTGGAGCGGACGGGCCCCTCTCGGCTTCCGTAGTCCATTTGCCCCCGGAGCCCGCCAGACCCCTGGCTCTAGGAGGCTGCCCAGGCGGTGCTGCCAACTGCCCCCAGGTGCTAGCTAGCGGCAGTGGCAGCGGCCGGCCACGGGGGGAGCACACACACCTGCGGGTGTCCCCGGGCCGCACACACGGACTGCCCCGCGCCTCCGTGGGTTGCAAATGAGCCCTCCGGGAACCCTTGCCTGCCCTAGGGGCTTGTCGGGCGGGGCCGACGCAGGGTGGGTGAGTGGGGGGGGACTGCTGCTGGCACACACCCACTCCTGAAGCCCACTGGGGCGGTCCAAGGGCTATGAGCTCGGAGCTCGGGCACGGGCTGTCCCAGCAGGGCCTCCCGAGGGTGGACCGATATGCTCCCGGACCAAAAGTGTTGTAAAGGCCCAGGGCACGACCCTGCTGCGACCCCCAGCACCTCCTGGGTGCCCGCCACCACCCTTGGGCCGGGATGAGGTGCCACCTTGTGCGTGGAAGCCCCGCCCAGAGGCAAGAAGCCCCCAAGGCCCGAGGGCGCGCCCGACCCTGCAGCCCTGCTGCAGCCACAGGGAACGGGATGTCTGAGAGGGCAGCCCCCACTGCCCAAGCCTCCGCTGGCAGTTCCCCGAAGGGCTGGTGGCGGCTGCGCCTCAGCAGCCAGCCTCCCTCCCACCCTCCCTGCCTCCCTCTGGTCGGGCACTGCAAGCCACACAGCCACTTGTGTCCCCTGTGTCCCTGGAGGCCGCAGCGCGTTTTGGGTTTTGGAGCGGACGGGCCCCTCTCGGCTTCCGTAGTCCATTTGCCCCCGGAGCCCGCCAGACCCCTGGCTCTAGGAGGCTGCCCAGGCGGTGCTGCCAACTGCCCCCAGGTGCTAGCTAGCGGCAGTGGCAGCGGCCGGCCACGGGGGGAGCACACACACCTGCGGGTGTCCCCGGGCCGCACACACGGACTGCCCCGCGCCTCCGTGGGTTGCAAATGAGCCCTCCGGGAACCCTTGCCTGCCCTAGGGGCTTGTCGGGCGGGGCCGACGCAGGGTGGGTGAGTGGGGGGGGACTGCTGCTGGCACACACCCACTCCTGAAGCCCACTGGGGCGGTCCAAGGGCTATGAGCTCGGAGCTCGGGCACGGGCTGTCCCAGCAGGGCCTCGCGAGGGTGGACCGATATGCTCCCGGACCAAAAGTGTTGTAAAGGCCCAGGGCACGACCCTGCTGCGACCCCCAGCACCTCCTGGGTGCCCGCCACCACCCTTGGGCCGGGATGAGGTGCCACCTTGTGCGTGGAAGCCCCGCCCAGAGGCAAGAAGCCCCCAAGGCCCGAGGGCGCGCCCGACCCTGCAGCCCTGCTGCAGCCACAGGGAACGGGATGTCTGAGAGGGCAGCCCCCACTGCCCAAGCCTCCGCTGGCAGTTCCCCGAAGGGCTGGTGGCGGCTGCGCCTCAGCAGCCAGCCTCCCTCCCACCCTCCCTGCCTCCCTCTGGTCGGGCACTGCAAGCCACACAGCCACTTGTGTCCCCTGTGTCCCTGGAGGCCGCAGCGCGTTTTGGGTTTTGGAGCGGACGGGCCCCTCTCGGCTTCCGTAGTCCATTTGCCCCCGGAGCCCGCCAGACCCCTGGCTCTAGGAGGCTGCCCAGGCGGTGCTGCCAACTGCCCCCAGGTGCTAGCTAGCGGCAGTGGCAGCGGCCGGCCACGGGGGGAGCACACACACCTGCGGGTGTCCCCGGGCCGCACACACGGACTGCCCCGCGCCTCCGTGGGTTGCAAATGAGCCCTCCGGGAACCCTTGCCTGCCCTAGGGGCTTGTCGGGCGGGGCCGACGCAGGGTGGGTGAGTGGGGGGGGACTGCTGCTGGCACACACCCACTCCTGAAGCCCACTGGGGCGGTCCAAGGGCTATGAGCTCGGAGCTCGGGCACGGGCTGTCCCAGCAGGGCCTCCCGAGGGTGGACCGATATGCTCCCGGACCAAAAGTGTTGTAAAGGCCCAGGGCACGACTCTCCTGCGACCCCCAGCACCTCCTGGGTGCCCGCCACCACCCTTGGGCCGGGATGAGGTGCCACCTTGTGCGTGGAAGCCCCGCCCAGAGGCAAGAAGCCCCCAAGGCCCGAGGGCGCGCCCGACCCTGCAGCCCTGCTTCAGCCACAGGGAACTGTATGTCTGAGAGGGCAGCCCCCACTGCCCAAGCCTCCGCTGGCAGTTCCCCGAAGGGCTGGTGGCGGCTGCGCCTCAGCAGCCAGCCTCCCTCCCACCCTCCATGCCTCCCTCTGGTCGGGCACTGCAAGCCACACAGCCACTTGTGTCCCCTGTGTCCCTGGAGGCCGCAGCGCGTTTTGGGTTTTGGAGTGGACGGGCCCCTCTCGGCTTCCGTAGTCCATTTGCCCCCGGAGCCCACCAGACCCCTGGCACTAGGAGGCTGCCCAGGCGGTGCTGCCAACTGCCCCCAGGTGCTAGCTAGCGGCAGTGGCAGCGGCCGGCCACGGGGGGAGCACACACACCTGCGGGTGTCCCCGGGCCGCACACACGGACTGCCCCGCGCCTCCGTGGGTTGCAAATGAGCCCTCCGGGAACCCTTGCCTGCCCTAGGGGCTTGTCGGGCGGGGCCGACACAGGGTGGGTGAGTGGGGGGGGACTGCTGCTGGCACACACCCACTCCTGAAGCCCACTGGGGCGGTCCAAGGGCTATGAGCTCGGAGCTCGGGCACGGGCTGTCCCAGCAGGGCCTCGCGAGGGTGGACCGATATGCTCCCGGACCAAAAGTGTTGTAAAGGCCCAGGGCACGACTCTCCTGCGACCCCCAGCACCTCCTGGGTGCCCGCCACCACCCTTGGGCCGGGATGAGGTGCCACCTTGTGCGTGGAAGCCCCGCCCAGAGGTAAGAAGCCCCCAAGGCCCGAGGGCGCGCCCGACCCTGCAGCCCTGCTGCAGCCACAGGGAACGGGATGTCTGAGAGGGCATCCCCCACTGCCCAAGCCTCCGCTGGCAGTTCCCCGAAGGGCTGGTGGCGGCTGCGCCTCAGCAGCCAGCCTCCCTCCCACCCTCCCTGCCTCCCTCTGGTCGGGCACTGCAAGCCACACAGCCACTTGTGTCCCCTGTGTCCCTGGAGGCCGCAGCGCGTTTTGGGTTTTGGAGCGGACGGGCCCCTCTCGGCTTCCGTAGTCCATTTGCCCCCGGAGCCCGCCAGACCCCTGGCTCTAGGAGGCTGCCCAGGCGGTGCTGCCAACTGCCCCCAGGTGCTAGCTAGCGGCAGTGGCAGCGGCCGGCCACGGGGGGAGCACACACACCTGCGGGTGTCCCCGGGCCGCACACACGGACTGCCCCGCGCCTCCGTGGGTTGCAAATGAGCCCTCCGGGAACCCTTGCCTGCCCTAGGGGCTTGTCGGGCGGGGCCGACGCATGGTGGGTGAGTGGGGGGGGACTGCTGCTGGCACACACCCACTCCTGAAGCCCACTGGGGCGGTCCAAGGGCTATGAGCTCGGAGCTCGGGCACGGGCTGTCCCAGCAGGGCCTCCCGAGGGTGGACCGATATGCTCCCGGACCAAAAGTGTTGTAAAGGCCCAGGGCACGACCCTGCTGCGACCCCCAGCACCTCCTGGGTGCCCGCCACCACCCTTGGGCCGGGATGAGGTGCCACCTTGTGCGTGGAAGCCCCGCCCAGAGGCAAGAAGCCCCCAAGGCCCGAGGGCGCGCCCGACCCTGCAGCCCTGCTGCAGCCACAGGGAACGGGATGTCTGAGAGGGCAGCCCCCACTGCCCAAGCCTCCGCTGGCAGTTCCCCGAAGGGCTGGTGGCGGCTGCGCCTCAGCAGCCAGCCTCCCTCCCACCCTCCCTGCCTCCCTCTGGTCGGGCACTGCAAGCCACACAGCCACTTGTGTCCCCTGTGTCCCTGGAGGCCGCAGCGCGTTTTGGGTTTTGGAGCGGACGGGCCCCTCTCGGCTTCCGTAGTCCATTTGCCCCCGGAGCCCGCCAGACCCCTGGCTCTAGGAGGCTGCCCAGGCGGTGCTGCCAACTGCCCCCAGGTGCTAGCTAGCGGCAGTGGCAGCGGCCGGCCACGGGGGGAGCACACACACCTGCGGGTGTCCCCGGGCCGCACACACGGACTGCCCCGCGCCTCCGTGGGTTGCAAATGAGCCCTCCGGGAACCCTTGCCTGCCCTAGGGGCTTGTCGGGCGGGGCCGACACAGGGTGGGTGAGTGGGGGGGGACTGCTGCTGGCACACACCCACTCCTGAAGCCCACTGGGGCGGTCCAAGGGCTATGAGCTCGGAGCTCGGGCACGGGCTGTCCCAGCAGGGCCTCGCGAGGGTGGACCGATATGCTCCCGGACCAAAAGTGTTGTAAAGGCCCAGGGCACGACTCTCCTGCGACCCCCAGCACCTCCTGGGTGCCCGCCACCACCCTTGGGCCGGGATGAGGTGCCACCTTGTGCGTGGAAGCCCCGCCCAGAGGCAAGAAGCCCCCAAGGCCCGAGGGCGCGCCCGACCCTGCAGCCCTGCTGCAGCCACAGGGAACGGGATGTCTGAGAGGGCAGCCCCCACTGCCCAAGCCTCCGCTGGCAGTTCCCCGAAGGGCTGGTGGCGGCTGCGCCTCAGCAGCCAGCCTCCCTCCCACCCTCCCTGCCTCCCTCTGGTCGGGCACTGCAAGCCACACAGCCACTTGTGTCCCCTGTGTCCCTGGAGGCCGCAGCGCGTTTTGGGTTTTGGAGCGGACGGGCCCCTCTCGGCTTCCGTAGTCCATTTGCCCCCGGAGCCCGCCAGACCCCTGGCTCTAGGAGGCTGCCCAGGCGGTGCTGCCAACTGCCCCCAGGTGCTAGCTAGCGGCAGTGGCAGCGGCCGGCCACGGGGGGAGCACACACACCTGCGGGTGTCCCCGGGCCGCACACACGGACTGCCCCGCGCCTCCGTGGGTTGCAAATGAGCCCTCCGGGAACCCTTGCCTGCCCTAGGGGCTTGTCGGGCGGGGCCGACGCAGGGTGGGTGAGTGGGGGGGGACTGCTGCTGGCACACACCCACTCCTGAAGCCCACTGGGGCGGTCCAAGGGCTATGAGCTCGGAGCTCGGGCACGGGCTGTCCCAGCAGGGCCTCGCGAGGGTGGACCGATATGCTCCCGGACCAAAAGTGTTGTAAAGGCCCAGGGCACGACCCTGCTGCGACCCCCAGCACCTCCTGGGTGCCCGCCACCACCCTTGGGCCGGGATGAGGTGCCACCTTGTGCGTGGAAGCCCCGCCCAGAGGCAAGAAGCCCCCAAGGCCCGAGGGCGCGCCCGACCCTGCAGCCCTGCTGCAGCCACAGGGAACGGGATGTCTGAGAGGGCAGCCCCCACTGCCCAAGCCTCCGCTGGCAGTTCCCCGAAGGGCTGGTGGCGGCTGCGCCTCAGCAGCCAGCCTCCCTCCCACCCTCCCTGCCTCCCTCTGGTCGGGCACTGCAAGCCACACAGCCACTTGTGTCCCCTGTGTCCCTGGAGGCCGCAGCGCGTTTTGGGTTTTGGAGCGGACGGGCCCCTCTCGGCTTCCGTAGTCCATTTGCCCCCGGAGCCCGCCAGACCCCTGGCTCTAGGAGGCTGCCCAGGCGGTGCTGCCAACTGCCCCCAGGTGCTAGCTAGCGGCAGTGGCAGCGGCCGGCCACGGGGGGAGCACACACACCTGCGGCTGTCCCCGGGCCGCACACACGGACTGCCCCGCGCCTCCGTGGGTTGCAAATGAGCCCTCCGGGAACCCTTGCCTGCCCTAGGGGCTTGTCGGGCGGGGCCGACGCAGGGTGGGTGAGTGGGGGGGGACTGCTGCTGGCACACACCCACTCCTGAAGCCCACTGGGGCGGTCCAAGGGCTATGAGCTCGGAGCTCGGGCACGGGCTGTCCCAGCAGGGCCTCGCGAGGGTGGACCGATATGCTCCCGGACCAAAAGTGTTGTAAAGGCCCAGGGCACGACTCTCCTGCGACCCCCAGCACCTCCTGGGTGCCCGCCACCACCCTTGGGCCGGGATGAGGTGCCACCTTGTGCGTGGAAGCCCCGCCCAGAGGCAAGAAGCCCCCAAGGCCCGAGGGCGCGCCCGACCCTGCAGCCCTGCTGCAGCCACAGGGAACGGGATGTCTGAGAGGGCAGCCCCCACTGCCCAAGCCTCCGCTGGCAGTTCCCCGAAGGGCTGGTGGCGGCTGCGCCTCAGCAGCCAGCCTCCCTCCCACCCTCCCTGCCTCCCTCTGGTCGGGCACTGCAAGCCACACAGCCACTTGTGTCCCCTGTGTCCCTGGAGGCCGCAGCGCGTTTTGGGTTTTGGAGCGGACGGGCCCCTCTCGGCTTCCGTAGTCCATTTGCCCCCGGAGCCCGCCAGACCCCTGGCTCTAGGAGGCTGCCCAGGCGGTGCTGCCAACTGCCCCCAGGTGCTAGCTAGCGGCAGTGGCAGCGGCCGGCCACGGGGGGAGCACACACACCTGCGGGTGTCCCCGGGCCGCACACACGGACTGCCCCGCGCCTCCGTGGGTTGCAAATGAGCCCTCCGGGAACCCTTGCCTGCCCTAGGGGCTTGTCGGGCGGGGCCGACGCAGGGTGGGTGAGTGGGGGGGGACTGCTGCTGGCACACACCCACTCCTGAAGCCCACTGGGGCGGTCCAAGGGCTATGAGCTCGGAGCTCGGGCACGGGCTGTCCCAGCAGGGCCTCCCGAGGGTGGACCGATATGCTCCCGGACCAAAAGTGTTGTAAAGGCCCAGGGCACGACCCTGCTGCGACCCCCAGCACCTCCTGGGTGCCCGCCACCACCCTTGGGCCGGGATGAGGTGCCACCTTGTGCGTGGAAGCCCCGCCCAGAGGCAAGAAGCCCCCAAGGCCCGAGGGCGCGCCCGACCCTGCAGCCCTGCTGCAGCCACAGGGAACGGGATGTCTGAGAGGGCAGCCCCCACTGCCCAAGCCTCCGCTGGCAGTTCCCCGAAGGGCTGGTGGCGGCTGCGCCTCAGCAGCCAGCCTCCCTCCCACCCTCCCTGCCTCCCTCTGGTCGGGCACTGCAAGCCACACAGCCACTTGTGTCCCCTGTGTCCCTGGAGGCCGCAGCGCGTTTTGGGTTTTGGAGCGGACGGGCCCCTCTCGGCTTCCGTAGTCCATTTGCCCCCGGAGCCCGCCAGACCCCTGGCTCTAGGAGGCTGCCCAGGCGGTGCTGCCAACTGCCCCCAGGTGCTAGCTAGCGGCAGTGGCAGCGGCCGGCCACGGGGGGAGCACACACACCTGCGGGTGTCCCCGGGCCGCACACACGGACTGCCCCGCGCCTCCGTGGGTTGCAAATGAGCCCTCCGGGAACCCTTGCCTGCCCTAGGGGCTTGTCGGGCGGGGCCGACGCAGGGTGGGTGAGTGGGGGGAGACTGCTGCTGGCACACACCCACTCCTGAAGCCCACTGGGGCGGTCCAAGGGCTATGAGCTCGGAGCTCGGGCACGGGCTGTCCCAGCAGGGCCTCGCGAGGGTGGACCGATATGCTCCCGGACCAAAAGTGTTGTAAAGGCCCAGGGCACGACTCTCCTGCGACCCCCAGCACCTCCTGGGTGCCCGCCACCACCCTTGGGCCGGGATGAGGTGCCACCTTGTGCGTGGAAGCCCCGCCCAGAGGCAAGAAGCCCCCAAGGCCCGAGGGCGCGCCCGACCCTGCAGCCCTGCTGCAGCCACAGGGAACGGGATGTCTGAGAGGGCAGCCCCCACTGCCCAAGCCTCCGCTAGCAGTTCCCCGAAGGGCTGGTGGCGGCTGCGCCTCAGCAGCCAGCCTCCCTCCCACCCTCCCTGCCTCCCTCTGGTCGGGCACTGCAAGCCACACAGCCACTTGTGTCCCCTGTGTCCCTGGAGGCCGCAGCGCATTTTGGGTTTTGGAGCGGACGGGCCCCTCTCGGCTTCCGTAGTCCATTTGCCCCCGGAGCCCACCAGACCCCTGGCTCTAGGAGGCTGCCCAGGCGGTGCTGCCAACTGCCCCCAGGTGCTAGCTAGCGGCAGTGGCAGCGGCCGGCCACGGGGGGAGCACACACACCTGCGGGTGTCCCCGGGCCGCACACACGGACTGCCCCGCGCCTCCGTGGGTTGCAAATGAGCCCTCCGGGAACCCTTGCCTGCCCTAGGGGCTTGTCGGGCGGGGCCGACGCAGGGTGGGTGAGTGGGGGGGGACTGCTGCTGGCACACACCCACTCCTGAAGCCCACTGGGGCGGTCCAAGGGCTATGAGCTCGGAGCTCGGGCACGGGCTGTCCCAGCAGGGCCTCCCGAGGGTGGACCGATATGCTCCCGGACCAAAAGTGTTGTAAAGGCCCAGGGCACGACCCTGCTGCGACCCCCAGCACCTCCTGGGTGCCCGCCACCACCCTTGGGCCGGGATGAGGTGCCACCTTGTGCGTGGAAGCCCCGCCCAGAGGCAAGAAGCCCCCAAGGCCCGAGGGCGCGCCCGACCCTGCAGCCCTGCTGCAGCCACAGGGAACGGGATGTCTGAGAGGGCAGCCCCCACTGCCCAAGCCTCCGCTGGCAGTTCCCCGAAGGGCTGGTGGCGGCTGCGCCTCAGCAGCCAGCCTCCCTCCCACCCTCCCTGCCTCCCTCTGGTCGGGCACTGCAAGCCACACAGCCACTTGTGTCCCCTGTGTCCCTGGAGGCCGCAGCGCGTTTTGGGTTTTGGAGCGGACGGGCCCCTCTCGGCTTCCGTAGTCCATTTGCCCCCGGAGCCCGCCAGACCCCTGGCTCTAGGAGGCTGCCCAGGCGGTGCTGCCAACTGCCCCCAGGTGCTAGCTAGCGGCAGTGGCAGCGGCCGGCCACGGGGGGAGCACACACACCTGCGGGTGTCCCCGGGCCGCACACACGGACTGCCCCGCGCCTCTGTGGGTTGCAAATGAGCCCTCCGGGAACCCTTGCCTGCCCTAGGGGCTTGTCGGGCGGGGCCGACGCAGGGTGGGTGAGTGGGGGGGGACTGCTGCTGGCACACACCCACTCCTGAAGCCCACTGGGGCGGTCCAAGGGCTATGAGCTCAGAGCTCGGGCACGGGCTGTCCCAGCAGGGCCTCCCGAGGGTGGACCGATATGCTCCCGGACCAAAAGTGTTGTAAAGGCCCAGGGCACGACCCTGCTGCGACCCCCAGCACCTCCTGGGTGCCCGCCACCACCCTTGGGCCGGGATGAGGTGCCACCTTGTGCGTGGAAGCCCCGCCCAGAGGCAAGAAGCCCCCAAGGCCCGAGGGCACGCCCGACCCTGCAGCCCTGCTGCAGCCACAGGGAACGGGATGTCTGAGAGGGCAGCCCCCACTGCCCAAGCCTCCGCTGGCAGTTCCCCGAAGGGCTGGTGGCGGCTGCGCCTCAGCAGCCAGCCTCCCTCCCACCCTCCCTGCCTCCCTCTGGTCGGGCACTGCAAGCCACACAGCCACTTGTGTCCCCTGTGTCCCTGGAGGCCGCAGCGCGTTTTGGGTTTTGGAGCGGACGGGCCCCTCTCGGCTTCCGTAGTCCATTTGCCCCCGGAGCCCGCCAGACCCCTGGCTCTAGGAGGCTGCCCAGGCGGTGCTGCCAACTGCCCCCAGGTGCTAGCTAGCGGCAGTGGCAGCGGCCGGCCACGGGGGGAGCACACACACCTGCGGGTGTCCCCGGGCCGCACACACGGACTGCCCCGCGCCTCCGTGGGTTGCAAATGAGCCCTCCGGGAACCCTTGCCTGCCCTAGGGGCTTGTCGGGTGGGGCCGACGCAGGGTGGGTGAGTGGGGGGGGACTGCTGCTGGCACACACCCACTCCTGAACCCACTGGGGCGGTCCAAGGGCTATGAGCTCGGAGCTCGGGCACGGGCTGTCCCAGCAGGGCCTCGCGAGGGTGGACCGATATGCTCCCGGACCAAAAGTGTTGTAAAGGCCCAGGGCACGACTCTCCTGCGACCCCCAGCACCTCCTGGGTGCCCGCCACCACCCTTGGGCCGGGATGAGGTGCCACCTTGTGCATGGAAGCCCCGCCCAGAGGCAAGAAGAACCCAAGGCCCGAGGGCGCGCCCGACCCTGCAGCCCTGCTGCAGCCACAGGGAACGGGATGTCTGAGAGGGCAGCCCCCACTGCCCAAGCCTCCGCTAGCAGTTCCCCGAAGGGCTGGTGGCGGCTGCGCCTCAGCAGCCAGCCTCCCTCCCACCCTCCCTGCCTCCCTCTGGTCGGGCACTGCAAGCCACACAGCCACTTGTGTCCCCTGTGTCCCTGGAAGCCGCAGCGCGTTTTGGGTTTTGGAGCGGACGGGCCCCTCTCGGCTTCCGTAGTCCATTTGCCCCCGGAGCCCACCAGACCCCTGGCTCTAGGAGGCTGCCCAGGCGGTGCTGCCAACTGCCCCCAGGTGCTAGCTAGCGGCAGTGGCAGCGGCCGGCCACGGGGGGAGCACACACACCTGCGGGTGTCCCCGGGCCGCACACACGGACTGCCCCGCGCCTCCGTGGGTTGCAAATGAGCCCTCCGGGAACCCTTGCCTGCCCTAGGGGCTTGTCGGGCGGGGCCGACGCAGGGTGGGTGAGTGGGGGGGGACTGCTGCTGGCACACACCCACTCCTGAAGCCCACTGGGGCGGTCCAAGGGCTATGAGCTCAGAGCTCGGGCACGGGCTGTCCCAGCAGGGCCTCCCGAGGGTGGACCGATATGCTCCCGGACCAAAAGTGTTGTAAAGGCCCAGGGCACGACCCTGCTGCGACCCCCAGCACCTCCTGGGTGCCCGCCACCACCCTTGGGCCGGGATGAGGTGCCACCTTGTGCGTGGAAGCCCCGCCCAGAGGCAAGAAGCCCCCAAGGCCCGAGGGCACGCCCGACCCTGCAGCCCTGCTGCAGCCACAGGGAACGGGATGTCTGAGAGGGCAGCCCCCACTGCCCAAGCCTCCGCTGGCAGTTCCCCGAAGGGCTGGTGGCGGCTGCGCCTCAGCAGCCAGCCTCCCTCCCACCCTCCCTGCCTCCCTCTGGTCGGGCACTGCAAGCCACACAGCCACTTGTGTCCCCTGTGTCCCTGGAGGCCGCAGCGCGTTTTGGGTTTTGGAGCGGACGGGCCCCTCTCGGCTTCCGTAGTCCATTTGCCCCCGGAGCCCGCCAGACCCCTGGCTCTAGGAGGCTGCCCAGGCGGTGCTGCCAACTGCCCCCAGGTGCTAGCTAGCGGCAGTGGCAGCGGCCGGCCACGGGGGGAGCACACACACCTGCGGGTGTCCCCGGGCCGCACACACGGACTGCCCCGCGCCTCCGTGGGTTGCAAATGAGCCCTCCGGGAACCCTTGCCTGCCCTAGGGGCTTGTCGGGTGGGGCCGACGCAGGGTGGGTGAGTGGGGGGGGACTGCTGCTGGCACACACCCACTCCTGAACCCACTGGGGCGGTCCAAGGGCTATGAGCTCGGAGCTCGGGCACGGGCTGTCCCAGCAGGGCCTCGCGAGGGTGGACCGATATGCTCCCGGACCAAAAGTGTTGTAAAGGCCCAGGGCACGACTCTCCTGCGACCCCCAGCACCTCCTGGGTGCCCGCCACCACCCTTGGGCCGGGATGAGGTGCCACCTTGTGCATGGAAGCCCCGCCCAGAGGCAAGAAGAACCCAAGGCCCGAGGGCGCGCCCGACCCTGCAGCCCTGCTGCAGCCACAGGGAACGGGATGTCTGAGAGGGCAGGCCCCACTGCCCAAGCCTCCGCTAGCAGTTCCCCGAAGGGCTGGTGGCGGCTGCGCCTCAGCAGCCAGCCTCCCTCCCACCCTCCCTGCCTCCCTCTGGTCGGGCACTGCAAGCCACACAGCCACTTGTGTCCCCTGTGTCCCTGGAAGCCGCAGCGCGTTTTGGGTTTTGGAGCGGACGGGCCCCTCTCGGCTTCCGTAGTCCATTTGCCCCCGGAGCCCACCAGACCCCTGGCTCTAGGAGGCTGCCCAGGCGGTGCTGCCAACTGCCCCCAGGTGCTAGCTAGCGGCAGTGGCAGCGGCCGGCCACGGGGGGAGCACACACACCTGCGGGTGTCCCCGGGCCGCACACACGGACTGCCCCGCGCCTCCGTGGGTTGCAAATGAGCCCTCCGGGAACCCTTGCCTGCCCTAGGGGCTTGTCGGGCGGGGCCGACGCAGGGTGGGTGAGTGGGGGGGGACTGCTGCTGGCACACACCCACTCCTGAAGCCCACTGGGGCGGTCCAAGGGCTATGAGCTCGGAGCTCGGGCACGGGCTGTCCCAGCAGGGCCTCGCGAGGGTGGACCGATATGCTCCCGGACCAAAAGTGTTGTAAAGGCCCAGGGCACGACCCTGCTGCGACCCCCAGCACCTCCTGGGTGCCCGCCACCACCCTTGGGCCGGGATGAGGTGCCACCTTGTGCGTGGAAGCCCCGCCCAGAGGCAAGAAGCCCCCAAGGCCCGAGGGCGCGCCCGACCCTGCAGCCCTGCTGCAGCCACAGGGAACGGGATGTCTGAGAGGGCAGCCCCCACTGCCCAAGCCTCCGCTGGCAGTTCCCCGAAGGGCTGGTGGCGGCTGTGCCTCAGCAGCCAGCCTCCCTCCCACCCTCCCTGCCTCCCTCTGGTCGGGCACTGCAAGCCACACAGCCACTTGTATCCCCTGTGTCCCTGGAGGCCGCAGCGCGTTTTGGGTTTTGGAGCGGACGGGCCCCTCTCGGCTTCCGTAGTCCATTTGCCCCCGGAGCCCGCCAGACCCCTGGCTCTAGGAGGCTGCCCAGGCGGTGCTGCCAACTGCCCCCAGGTGCTAGCTAGCGGCAGTGGCAGCGGCCGGCCACGGGGGGAGCACACACACCTGCGGGTGTCCCCGGGCCGCACACACGGACTGCCCCGCGCCTCCGTGGGTTGCAAATGAGCACTCCGGGAACCCTTGCCTGCCCTAGGGGCTTGTCGGGCGGGGCCGACGCAGGGTGGGTGAGTGGGGGGGGACTGCTGCTGGCACACACCCACTCCTGAAGCCCACTGGGGCGGTCCAAGGGCTATGAGCTCAGAGCTCGGGCACGGGCTGTCCCAGCAGGGCCTCCCGAGGGTGGACCGATATGCTCCCGGACCAAAAGTGTTGTAAAGGCCCAGGGCACGACCCTGCTGCGACCCCCAGCACCTCCTGGGTGCCCGCCACCACCCTTGGGCCGGGATGAGGTGCCACCTTGTGCGTGGAAGCCCCGCCCAGAGGCAAGAAGAACCCAAGGCCCGAGGGCACGCCCGACCCTGCAGCCCTGCTGCAGCCACAGGGAACGGGATGTCTGAGAGGGCAGCCCCCACTGCCCAAGCCTCCGCTGGCAGTTCCCCGAAGGGCTGGTGGCAGCTGCGCCTCAGCAGCCAGCCTCCCTCCCACCCTCCCTGCCTCCCTCTGGTCGGGCACTGCAAGCCACACAGCCACTTGTGTCCCCTGTGTCCCTGGAGGCCGCAGCGCGTTTTGGGTTTTGGAGCGGACGGGCCCCTCTCGGCTTCCGTAGTCCATTTGCCCCCGGAGCCCGCCAGACCCCTGGCTCTAGGAGGCTGCCCAGGCGGTGCTGCCAACTGCCCCCAGGTGCTAGCTAGCGGCAGTGGCAGCGGCCGGCCACGGGGGGAGCACACACACCTGCGGGTGTCCCCGGGCCGCACACACGGACTGCCCCGCGCCTCCGTGGGTTGCAAATGAGCCCTCCGGGAACACTTGCCTGCCCTAGGGGCTTGTCGGGCGGGGCCGACGCAGGGTGGGTGAGTGGGGGGGGACTGCTGCTGGCACACACCCACTCCTGAAGCCCACTGGGGCGGTCCAAGGGCTATGAGCTCGGAGCTCGGGCACGGGCTGTCCCAGCTGGCCCTCCCGAGGGTGGACCGATATGCTCCCGGAACAAAAGTGTTGTAAAGGCCCAGGGCACGACCCTGCTGCGACCCCCAGCACCTCCTGGGTGCCCGCCACCACCCTTGGGCCGGGATGAGGTGCCACCTTGTGCGTGGAAGCCCCGCCCAGAGGCAAGAAGCCCCCAAGGCCCGAGGGCGCGCCCGACCCTGCAGCCCTGCTGCAGCCACAGGGAATGGGATGTCTGAGAGGGCAGCCCCCACTGCCCAAGCCTCCGCTGGCAGTTCCCCGAAGGGCTGGTGGCGGCTGCGCCTCAGCAGCCAGCCTCCCTCCCACCCTCCCTGCCTCCCTCTGGTCGGGCACTGCAAGCCACACAGCCACTTGTGTCCCCTGTGTCCCTGGAGGCCGCAGCGCGTTTGGGGTTTTGGAGCGGACGGGCCCCTCTCGGCTTCCGTAGTCCATTTGCCCCCAGAGCCCGCCAGACCCCTGGCTCTAGGAGGCTGCCCAGGCGGTGCTGCCAACTGCCCCCAGGTGCTAGCTAGCGGCAGTGGCAGCGGCCGGCCACGGGGGGAGCACACACACCTGCGGGTGTCCCCGGGCCGCACACACGGACTGCCCCGCGCCTCCGTGGGTTGCAAATGAGCCCTCCGGGAACCCTTGCCTGCCCTAGGGGCTTGTCGGGCGGGGCCGACGCAGGGTGGGTGAGTGGGGGGGGACTGCTGCTGGCACACACCCACTCCTGAAGCCCACTGGGGCGGTCCAAGGGCTATGAGCTCGGAGCTCGGGCACGGGCTGTCCCAGCAGGGCCTCGCGAGGGTGGACCGATATGCTCCCGGACCAAAAGTGTTGTAAAGGCCCAGGGCACGACCCTGCTGCGACCCCCAGCACCTCCTGGGTGCCCGCCACCACCCTTGGGCCGGGATGAGGTGCCACCTTGTGCATGGAAGCCCCGCCCAGAGGCAAGAAGCCCCCAAGGCCCGAGGGCGCGCCCGACCCTGCAGCCCTGCTGCAGCCACAGGGAACGGGATGTCTGAGAGGGCAGCCCCCACTGCCCAAGCCTCCGCTGGCAGTTCCCCGAAGGGCTGGTGGCGGCTGCGCCTCAGCAGCCAGCCTCCCTCCCACCCTCCCTGCCTCCCTCTGGTCGGGCACTGCAAGCCACACAGCCACTTGTATCCCCTGTGTCCCTGGAGGCCGCAGCGCGTTTTGGGTTTTGGAGCGGACGGGCCCCTCTCGGCTTCCGTAGTCCATTTGCCCCCGGAGCCCGCCAGACCCCTGGCTCTAGGAGGCTGCCCAGGCGGTGCTGCCAACTGCCCCCAGGTGCTAGCTAGCGGCAGTGGCAGCGGCCGGCCACGGGGGGAGCACACACACCTGCGGGTGTCCCCGGGCCGCACACACGGACTGCCCCGCGCCTCCGTGGGTTGCAAATGAGCCCTCCGGGAACCCTTGCCTGCCCTAGGGGCTTGTCGGGCAGGGCCGACGCAGGGTGGGTGAGTGGGGGGGGACTGCTGCTGGCACACACCCACTCCTGAAGCCCACTGGGGCGCTCCAAGGGCTATGAGCTCAGAGCTCGGGCACGGGCTGTCCCAGCAGGGCCTCCCGAGGGTGGACCGATATGCTCCCGGACCAAAAGTGTTGTAAAGGCCCAGGGCACGACCCTGCTGCGACCCCCAGCACCGCCTGGGTGCCCGCCACCAACCTTGGGCCGGGATGAGGTGCCACCTTGTGCGTGGAAGCCCCGCCCAGAGGCAAGAAGAACCCAAGGCCCGAGGGCACGCCCGACCCTGCAGCCCTGCTGCAGCCACAGGGAACGGGATGTCTGAGAGGGCAGCCCCCACTGCCCAAGCCTCCGCTGGCAGTTCCCCGAAGGGCTGGTGGCAGCTGCGCCTCAGCAGCCAGCCTCCCTCCCACCCTCCCTGCCTCCCTCTGGTCGGGCACTGCAAGCCACACAGCCACTTGTGTCCCCTGTGTCCCTGGAGGCCGCAGCGCGTTTTGGGTTTTGGAGCGGACGGGCCCCTCTCGGCTTCCGTAGTCCATTTGCCCCCGGAGCCCGCCAGACCCCTGGCTCTAGGAGGCTGCCCAGGCGGTGCTGCCAACTGCCCCCAGGTGCTAGCTAGCGGCAGTGGCAGCGGCCGGCCACGGGGGGAGCACACACACCTGCGGGTGTCCCCGGGCCGCACACAAGGACTGCCCCGCGCCTCCGTGGGTTGCAAATGAGCCCTCCGGGAACCCTTGCCTGCCCTAGGGGCTTGTCGGGCGGGGCCGACGCAGGGTGGGTGAGTGGGGGGGGACTGCTGCTGGCACACACCCACTCCTGAAGCCCACTGGGGCGGTCCAAGGGCTATGAGCTCGGAGCTCGGGCACGGGCTGTCCCAGCTGGCCCTCCCGAGTGTGAACCGATATGCTCCCGGAACAAAAGTGTTGTAAAGGCCCAGGGCACGACCCTGCTGCGACCACCAGCACCTCCTGGGTGCCCGCCACCACCCTTGGGCCGGGATGAGGTGCCACCTTGTGCGTGGAAGCCCCGCCCAGAGGCAAGAAGCCCCCAACGCCCGAGGGCACGCCCGACCCTGCAGCCCTGCTGCAGCCACAGGGAATGGGATGTCTGAGAGGGCAGCCCCCACTGCCCAAGCCTCCGCTGGCAGTTCCCCGAAGGGCTGGTGGCGGCTGCGCCTCAGCAGCCAGCCTCCCTCCCACCCTCCCTGCCTCCCTCTGGTCGGGCACTGCAAGCCACACAGCCACTTGTGTCCCCTGTGTCCCTGGAGGCCGCAGCGCGTTTTGGGTTTTGGAGCGGACGGGCCCCTCTCGGCTTCCGTAGTCCATTTGCCCCCGGAGCCCGCCAGACCCCTGGCTCTAGGAGGCTGCCCAGGCGGTGCTGCCAACTGCCCCCAGGTGCTAGCTAGCGGCAGTGGCAGCGGCCGGCCACGGGGGGAGCACACACACCTGCGGGTGTCCCCGGGCCGCACACACGGACTGCCCCGCGCCTCCGTGGGTTGCAAATGAGCCCTCCGGGAACCCTTGCCTGCCCTAGGGGCTTGTCGGGCGGGGCCGACGCAGGGTGGGTGAGTGGGGGGGGACTGCTGCTGGCACATACCCACTCCTGAAGCCCACTGGGGCGGTCCAAGGGCTATGAGCTCGGAGCTCGGGCACGGGCTGTCCCAGCTGGCCCTCCCGAGGGTGGACCGATATGCTCCCGGAACAAAAGTGTTGTAAAGGCCCAGGGCACGACCCTGCTGCGACCCCCAGCACCTCCTGGGTGCCCGCCACCACCCTTGGGCCGGGATGAGGTGCCACCTTGTGCGTGGAAGCCCCGCCCAGAGGCAAGAAGCCCCCAACGCCCGAGGGCACGCCCGACCCTGCAGCCCTGCTGCAGCCACAGGGAATGGGATGTCTGAGAGGGCAGCCCCCACTGCCCAAGCCTCCGCTGGCAGTTCCCCGAAGGGCTGGTGGCGGCTGCGCCTCAGCAGCCAGCCTCCCTCCCACCCTCCCTGCCTCCCTCTGGTCGGGCACTGCAAGCCACACAGCCACTTGTGTCCCCTGTGTCCCTGGAGGCCGCAGCGCGTTTTGGGTTTTGGAGCGGACGGGCCCCTCTCGGCTTCCGTAGTCCATTTGCCCCCGGAGCCCGCCAGACCCCTGGCTCTAGGAGGCTGCCCAGGCGGTGCTGCCAACTGCCCCCAGGTGCTAGCTAGCGGCAGTGGCAGCGGCCGGCCACGGGGGGAGCACACACACCTGCGGGTGTCCCCGGGCCGCACACACGGACTGCCCCGCGCCTCCGTGGGTTGCAAATGAGCCCTCCGGGAACCCTTGCCTGCCCTAGGGGCTTGTCGGGCGGGGCCGACGCAGGGTGGGTGAGTGGGGGGGGACTGCTGCTGGCACACACCCACTCCTGAAGCCCACTGGGGCGGTCCAAGGGCTATGAGCTCGGAGCTCGGGCACGGGCTGTCCCAGCAGGGCCTCGCGAGGGTGGACCGATATGCTCCCGGACCAAAAGTGTTGTAAAGGCCCAGGGCACGACCCTGCTGCGACCCCCAGCACCTCCTGGGTGCCCGCCACCACCCTTGGGCCGGGATGAGGTGCCACCTTGTGCGTGGAAGCCCCGCCCAGAGGCAAGAAGCCCCCAAGGCCCGAGGGCGCGCCCGACCCTGCAGCCCTGCTGCAGCCACAGGGAACGGGATGTCTGAGAGGGCAGCCCCCACTGCCCAAGCCTCCGCTGGCAGTTCCCCGAAGGGCTGGTGGCGGCTGCGCCTCAGCAGCCAGCCTCCCTCCCACCCTCCCTGCCTCCCTCTGGTCGGGCACTGCAAGCCACACAGCCACTTGTGTCCCCTGTGTCCCTGGAGGCCGCAGCGCGTTTTGGGTTTTGGAGCGGACGGGCCCCTCTCGGCTTCCGTAGTCCATTTGCCCCCGGAGCCCGCCAGACCCCTGGCTCTAGGAGGCTGCCCAGGCGGTGCTGCCAACTGCCCCCAGGTGCTAGCTAGCGGCAGTGGCAGCGGCCGGCCACGGGGGGAGCACACACACCTGCGGGTGTCCCCGGGCCGCACACACGGACTGCCCCGCGCCTCCGTGGGTTGCAAATGAGCCCTCCGGGAACCCTTGCCTGCCCTAGGGGCTTGTCGGGCGGGGCCGACGCAGGGTGGGTGAGTGGGGGGGGACTGCTGCTGGCACACACCCACTCCTGAAGCCCACTGGGGCGGTCCAAGGGCTATGAGCTCGGAGCTCGGGCACGGGCTGTCCCAGCAGGGCCTCGCGAGGGTGGACCGATATGCTCCCGGACCAAAAGTGTTGTAAAGGCCCAGGGCACGACCCTGCTGCGACCCCCAGCACCTCCTGGGTGCCCGCCACCACCCTTGGGCCGGGATGAGGTGCCACCTTGTGCGTGGAAGCCCCGCCCAGAGGCAAGAAGCCCCCAAGGCCCGAGGGCGCGCCCGACCCTGCAGCCCTGCTGCAGCCACAGGGAACGGGATGTCTGAGAGGGCAGCCCCCACTGCCCAAGCCTCCGCTGGCAGTTCCCCGAAGGGCTGGTGGCGGCTGCGCCTCAGCAGCCAGCCTCCCTCCCACCCTCCCTGCCTCCCTCTGGTCGGGCACTGCAAGCCACACAGCCACTTGTGTCCCCTGTGTCCCTGGAGGCCGCAGCGCGTTTTGGGTTTTGGAGCGGACGGGCCCCTCTCGGCTTCCGTAGTCCATTTGCCCCCGGAGCCCGCCAGACCCCTGGCTCTAGGAGGCTGCCCAGGCGGTGCTGCCAACTGCCCCCAGGTGCTAGCTAGCGGCAGTGGCAGCGGCCGGCCACGGGGGGAGCACACACACCTGCGGGTGTCCCCGGGCCGCACACACGGACTGCCCCGCGCCTCCGTGGGTTGCAAATGAGCCCTCCGGGAACCCTTGCCTGCCCTAGGGGCTTGTCGGGCGGGGCCGACGCAGGGTGGGTGAGTGGGGGGGGACTGCTGCTGGCACACACCCACTCCTGAAGCCCACTGGGGCGGTCCAAGGGCTATGAGCTCGGAGCTCGGGCACGGGCTGTCCCAGCTGGCCCTCCCGAGGGTGGACCGATATGCTCCCGGAACAAAAGTGTTGTAAAGGCCCAGGGCACGACCCTGCTGCGACCCCCAGCACCTCCTGGGTGCCCGCCACCACCCTTGGGCCGGGATGAGGTGCCACCTTGTGCGTGGAAGCCCCGCCCAGAGGCAAGAAGCCCCCAAGGCCCGAGGGCGCGCCCGACCCTGCAGCCCTGCTGCAGCCACAGGGAACGGGATGTCTGAGAGGGCAGCCCCCACTGCCCAAGCCTCCGCTGGCAGTTCCCCGAAGGGCTGGTGGCGGCTGCGCCTCAGCAGCCAGCCTCCCTCCCACCCTCCCTGCCTCCCTCTGGTCGGGCACTGCAAGCCACACAGCCACTTGTGTCCCCTGTGTCCCTGGAGGCCGCAGCGCGTTTTGGGTTTTGGAGCGGACGGGCCCCTCTCGGCTTCCGTAGTCCATTTGCCCCCGGAGCCCGCCAGACCCCTGGCTCTAGGAGGCTGCCCAGGCGGTGCTGCCAACTGCCCCCAGGTGCTAGCTAGCGGCAGTGGCAGCGGCCGGCCACGGGGGGAGCACACACACCTGCGGGTGTCCCCGGGCCGCACACACGGACTGCCCCGCGCCTCCGTGGGTTGCAAATGAGCCCTCCGGGAACCCTTGCCTGCCCTAGGGGCTTGTCGGGCGGGGCCGACGCAGGGTGGGTGAGTGGGGGGGGACTGCTGCTGGCACACACCCACTCCTGAAGCCCACTGGGGCGGTCCAAGGGCTATGAGCTCGGAGCTCGGGCACGGGCTGTCCCAGCTGGCCCTCCCGAGGGTGGACCGATATGCTCCCGGAACAAAAGTGTTGTAAAGGCCCAGGGCACGACCCTGCTGCGACCCCCAGCACCTCCTGGGTGCCCGCCACCACCCTTGGGCCGGGATGAGGTGCCACCTTGTGCGTGGAAGCCCCGCCCAGAGGCAAGAAGCCCCCAACGCCCGAGGGCACGCCCGACCCTGCAGCCCTGCTGCAGCCACAGGGAATGGGATGTCTGAGAGGGCAGCCCCCACTGCCCAAGCCTCCGCTGGCAGTTCCCCGAAGGGCTGGTGGCGGCTGCGCCTCAGCAGCCAGCCTCCCTCCCACCCTCCCTGCCTCCCTCTGGTCGGGCACTGCAAGCCACACAGCCACTTGTGTCCCCTGTGTCCCTGGAGGCCGCAGCGCGTTTTGGGTTTTGGAGCGGACGGGCCCCTCTCGGCTTCCGTAGTCCATTTGCCCCCGGAGCCCGCCAGACCCCTGGCTCTAGGAGGCTGCCCAGGCGGTGCTGCCAACTGCCCCCAGGTGCTAGCTAGCGGCAGTGGCAGCGGCCGGCCACGGGGGGAGCACACACACCTGCGGGTGTCCCCGGGCCGCACACACGGACTGCCCCGCGCCTCCGTGGGTTGCAAATGAGCCCTCCGGGAACCCTTGCCTGCCCTAGGGGCTTGTCGGGCGGGGCCGATGCAGGGTGGGTGAGTGGGGGGGGACTGCTGCTGGCACACACCCACTCCTGAAGCCCACTGGGGCGGTCCAAGGGCTATGAGCTCGGAGCTCGGGCACGGGCTGTCCCAGCAGGGCCTCGCGAGGGTGGACCGATATGCTCCCGGACCAAAAGTGTTGTAAAGGCCCAGGGCACGACCCTCCTGCGACCCCCAGCACCTCCTGGGTGCCCGCCACCACCCTTGGGCCGGGATGAGGTGCCACCTTGTGCGTGGAAGCCCCGCCCAGAGGCAAGAAGCCCCCAAGGCCCGAGGGCGCGCCCGACCCTGCAGCCCTGCTGCAGCCACAGGGAACGGGATGTCTGAGAGGGCAGCCCCCACTGCCCAAGCCTCCGCTGGCAGTTCCCCGAAGGGCTGGTGGCGGCTGCGCCTCAGCAGCCAGCCTCCCTCCCACCCTCCCTGCCTCCCTCTGGTCGGGCACTGCAAGCCACACAGCCACTTGTGTCCCCTGTGTCCCTGGAGGCCGCAGCGCGTTTTGGGTTTTGGAGCGGACGGGCCCCTCTCGGCTTCCGTAGTCCATTTGCCCCCGGAGCCCGCCAGACCCCTGGCTCTAGGAGGCTGCCCAGGCGGTGCTGCCAACTGCCCCCAGGTGCTAGCTAGCGGCAGTGGCAGCGGCCGGCCACGGGGGGAGCACACACACCTGCGGGTGTCCCCGGGCCGCACACACGGACTGCCCCGCGCCTCCGTGGGTTGCAAATGAGCCCTCCGGGAACCCTTGCCTGCCCTAGGGGCTTGTCGGGCGGGGCCGACGCAGGGTGGGTGAGTGGGGGGGGACTGCTGCTGGCACACACCCACTCCTGAAGCCCACTGGGGCGGTCCAAGGGCTATGAGCTCGGAGCTCGGGCACGGGCTGTCCCAGCAGGGCCTCGCGAGGGTGGACCGATATGCTCCCGGACCAAAAGTGTTGTAAAGGCCCAGGGCACGACCCTGCTGCGACCCCCAGCACCTCCTGGGTGCCCGCCACCACCCTTGGGCCGGGATGAGGTGCCACCTTGTGCGTGGAAGCCCCGCCCAGAGGCAAGAAGCCCCCAAGGCCCGAGGGCGCGCCCGACCCTGCAGCCCTGCTGCAGCCACAGGGAACGGGATGTCTGAGAGGGCAGCCCCCACTGCCCAAGCCTCCGCTGGCAGTTCCCCGAAGGGCTGGTGGCGGCTGCGCCTCAGCAGCCAGCCTCCCTCCCACCCTCCCTGCCTCCCTCTGGTCGGGCACTGCAAGCCACACAGCCACTTGTGTCCCCTGTGTCCCTGGAGGCCGCAGCGCGTTTTGGGTTTTGGAGCGGACGGGCCCCTCTCGGCTTCCGTAGTCCATTTGCCCCCGGAGCCCGCCAGACCCCTGGCTCTAGGAGGCTGCCCAGGCGGTGCTGCCAACTGCCCCCAGGTGCTAGCTAGCGGCAGTGGCAGCGGCCGGCCACGGGGGGAGCACACACACCTGCGGGTGTCCCCGGGCCGCACACACGGACTGCCCCGCGCCTCCGTGGGTTGCAAATGAGCCCTCCGGGAACCCTTGCCTGCCCTAGGGGCTTGTCGGGCGGGGCCGACGCAGGGTGGGTGAGTGGGGGGGGACTGCTGCTGGCACACACCCACTCCTGAAGCCCACTGGGGCGGTCCAAGGGCTATGAGCTCGGAGCTCGGGCACGGGCTGTCCCAGCAGGGCCTCGCGAGGGTGGACCGATATGCTCCCGGACCAAAAGTGTTGTAAAGGCCCAGGGCACGACTCTCCTGCGACCCCCAGCACCTCCTGGGTGCCCGCCACCACCCTTGGGCCGGGATGAGGTGCCACCTTGTGCGTGGAAGCCCCGCCCAGAGGCAAGAAGCCCCCAAGGCCCGAGGGCGCGCCCGACCCTGCAGCCCTGCTGCAGCCACAGGGAACGGGATGTCTGAGAGGGCAGCCCCCACTGCCCAAGCCTCCGCTGGCAGTTCCCCGAAGGGCTGGTGGCGGCTGCGCCTCAGCAGCCAGCCTCCCTCCCACCCTCCCTGCCTCCCTCTGGTCGGGCACTGCAAGCCACACAGCCACTTGTGTCCCCTGTGTCCCTGGAGGCCGCAGCGCATTTTGGGTTTTGGAGCGGACGGGCCCCTCTCGGCTTCCGTAGTCCATTTGCCCCCGGAGCCCACCAGACCCCTGGCTCTAGGAGGCTGCCCAGGCGGTGCTGCCAACTGCCCCCAGGTGCTAGCTAGCGGCAGTGGCAGCGGCCGGCCACGGGGGGAGCACACACACCTGCGGGTGTCCCCGGGCCGCACACACGGACTGCCCCGCGCCTCCGTGGGTTGCAAATGAGCCCTCCGGGAACCCTTGCCTGCCCTAGGGGCTTGTCGGGCGGGGCCGACGCAGGGTGGGTGAGTGGGGGGGGACTGCTGCTGGCACACACCCACTCCTGAAGCCCACTGGGGCGGTCCAAGGGCTATGAGCTCGGAGCTCGGGTACGGGCTGTCCCAGCAGGGCCTCCCGAGGGTGGACCGATATGCTCCCGGACCAAAAGTGTTGTAAAGGCCCAGGGCACGACCCTGCTGCGACCCCCAGCACCTCCTGGGTGCCCGCCACCACCCTTGGGCCGGGATGAGGTGCCACCTTGTGCGTGGAAGCCCCGCCCAGAGGCAAGAAGCCCCCAAGGCGGGAGGGCGCGCCCGACCCTGCAGCCCTGCTGCAGCCACAGGGAACGGGATGTCTGAGAGGGCAGCCCCCACTGCCCAAGCCTCCGCTGGCAGTTCCCCGAAGGGCTGGTGGCGGCTGCGCCTCAGCAGCCAGCCTCCCTCCCACCCTCCCTGCCTCCCTCTGGTCGGGCACTGCAAGCCACACAGCCACTTGTGTCCCCTGTGTCCCTGGAGGCCGCAGCGCGTTTTGGGTTTTGGAGCGGACGGGCCCCTCTCGGCTTCCGTAGTCCATTTGCCCCCGGAGCCCGCCAGACCCCTGGCTCTAGGAGGCTGCCCAGGCGGTGCTGCCAACTGCCCCCAGGTGCTAGCTAGCGGCAGTGGCAGCGGCCGGCCACGGGGGGAGCACACACACCTGCGGGTGTCCCCGGGCCGCACACACGGACTGCCCCGCGCCTCCGTGGGTTGCAAATGAGCCCTCCGGGAACCCTTGCCTGCCCTAGGGGCTTGTCGGGCGGGGCCGACGCAGGGTGGGTGAGTGGGGGGGGACTGCTGCTGGCACACACCCACTCCTGAAGCCCACTGAGGCGGTCCAAGGGCTATGAGCTCGGAGCTCGGGCACGGGCTGTCCCAGCTGGCCCTCCCGAGGGTGGACCGATATGCTCCCGGACCAAAAGTGTTGTAAAGGCCCAGGGCACGACCCTGCTGCGACCCCCAGCACCTCCTGGGTGCCCGCCACCATCCTTGGGCCGGGATGAGGTGCCACCTTGTGCGTGGAAGCCCCGCCCAGAGGCAAGAAGCCCCCAAGGCCCGAGGGCGCGCCCGACCCTGCAGCCCTGCTGCAGCCACAGGGAACGGGATGTCTGAGAGGGCAGCCCCCACTGCCCAAGCCTCCGCTGGCAGTTCCCCGAAGGGCTGGTGGCGGCTGCGCCTCAGCAGCCAGCCTCCCTCCCACCCTCCCTGCCTCCCTCTGGTCGGGCACTGCAAGCCACACAGCCACTTGTGTCCCCTGTGTCCCTGGAGGCCGCAGCGCGTTTTGGGTTTTGGAGCGGACGGGCCCCTCTCGGCTTCCGTAGTCCATTTGCCCCCGGAGCCCGCCAGACCCCTGGCTCTAGGAGGCTGCCCAGGCGGTGCTGCCAACTGCCCCCAGGTGCTAGCTAGCGGCAGTGCCAGCGGCCGGCCACGGGGGGAGCACACACACCTGCGGGTGTCCCCGGGCCGCACACACGGACTGCCCCGCGCCTCCATGGGTTGCAAATGAGCCCTCCGGGAACCCTTGCCTGCCCTAGGGGCTTGTCGGGTGGGGCCGACGCAGGGTGGGTGAGTGGGGGGGGACTGCTGCTGGCACACACCCACTCCTGAACCCACTGGGGCGGTCCAAGGGCTATGAGCTCGGAGCTCGGGCACGGGCTGTCCCAGCAGGGCCTCGCGAGGGTGGACCGATATGCTCCCGGACCAAAAGTGTTGTAAAGGCCCAGGGCACGACTCTCCTGCGACCCCCAGCACCTCCTGGGTGCCCGCCACCACCCTCGGGCCGGGATGAGGTGCCACCTTGTGCATGGAAGCCCCGCCCAGAGGCAAGAAGAACCCAAGGCCCGAGGGCGCGCCCGACCCTGCAGCCCTGCTGCAGCCACAGGGAACGGGATGTCTGAGAGGGCAGCCCCCACTGCCCAAGCCTCCGCTAGCAGTTCCCCGAAGGGCTGGTGGCGGCTGCGCCTCAGCAGCCAGCCTCCCTCCCACCCTCCCTGCCTCCCTCTGGTCGGGCACTGCAAGCCACACAGCCACTTGTGTCCCCTGTGTCCCTGGAAGCCGCAGCGCGTTTTGGGTTTTGGAGCGGACGGGCCCCTCTCGGCTTCCGTAGTCCATTTGCCCCCGGAGCCCACCAGACCCCTGGCTCTAGGAGGCTGCCCAGGCGGTGCTGCCAACTGCCCCCAGGTGCTAGCTAGCGGCAGTGGCAGCGGCCGGCCACGGGGGGAGCACACACACCTGCGGGTGTCCCCGGGCCGCACACACGGACTGCCCCGCGCCTCCGTGGGTTGCAAATGAGCCCTCTGGGAACCCTTGCCTGCCCTAGGGGCTTGTCGGGCGGGGCCGACGCAGGGTGGGTGAGTGGGGGGGGACTGCTGCTGGCACACACCCACTCCTGAAGCCCACTGGGGCGGTCCAAGGGCTATGAGCTCGGAGCTCGGGCACGGGCTGTCCCAGCAGGGCCTCGCGAGGGTGGACCGATATGCTCCCGGACCAAAAGTGTTGTAAAGGCCCAGGGCACGACCCTGCTGCGACCCCCAGCACCTCCTGGGTGCCCGCCACCACCCTTGGGCCGGGATGAGGTGCCACCTTGTGCGTGGAAGCCCCGCCCAGAGGCAAGAAGCCCCCAAGGCCCGAGGGCGCGCCCGACCCTGCAGCCCTGCTGCAGCCACAGGGAACGGGATGTCTGAGAGGGCAGCCCCCACTGCCCAAGCCTCCGCTGGCAGTTCCCCGAAGGGCTGGTGGCGGCTGCGCCTCAGCAGCCAGCCTCCCTCCCACCCTCCCTGCCTCCCTCTGGTCGGGCACTGCAAGCCACACAGCCACTTGTGTCCCCTGTGTCCCTGGAGGCCGCAGCGCGTTTTGGGTTTTGGAGCGGACGGGCCCCTCTCGGCTTCCGTAGTCCATTTGCCCCCGGAGCCCACCAGACCCCTGGCTCTAGGAGGCTGCCCAGGCGGTGCTGCCAACTGCCCCCAGGTGCTAGCTAGCGGCAGTGGCAGCGGCCGGCCACGGGGGGAGCACACACACCTGCGGGTGTCCCCGGGCCGCACACACGGACTGCCCCGCGCCTCCGTGGGTTGCAAATGAGCCCTCCGGGAACCCTTGCCTGCCCTAGGGGCTTGTCGGGTGGGGCCGACGCAGGGTGGGTGAGTGGGGGGGGACTGCTGCTGGCACACACCCACTCCTGAAGCCCACTGGGGCGGTCCAAGGGCTATGAGCTCGGAGCTCGGGCACGGGCTGTCCCAGCAGGGCCTCCCGAGGGTGGACCGATATGCTCCCGGACCAAAAGTGTTGTAAAGGCCCAGAGCACGACTCTCCTGCGACCCCCAGCACCTCCTGGGTGCCCGCCACCACCCTTGGGCCGGGATGAGGTGCCACCTTGTGCGTGGAAGCCCCGCCCAGAGGCAAGAAGCCCCCAAGGCCCGAGGGCGCGCCCGACCCTGCAGCCCTGCTGCAGCCACAGGGAACGGGATGTCTGAGAGGGCAGCCCCCACTGCCCAAGCCTCCGCTGGCAGTTCCCCGAAGGGCTGGTGGCGGCTGCGCCTCAGCAGCCAGCCTCCCTCCCACCCTCCCTGCCTCCCTCTGGTCGGGCACTGCAAGCCACACAGCCACTTGTGTCCCCTGTGTCCCTGGAGGCCGCAGCGCGTTTTGGGTTTTGGAGCGGACGGGCCCCTCTCGGCTTCCGTAGTCCATTTGCCCCCGGAGCCCGCCAGACCCCTGGCTCTAGGAGGCTGCCCAGGCGGTGCTGCCAACTGCCCCCAGGTGCTAGCTAGCGGCAGTGGCAGCGGCCGGCCACGGGGGGAGCACACACACCTGCGGGTGTCCCCGGGCCGCACACACGGACTGCCCCGCGCCTCCGTGGGTTGCAAATGAGCCCTCCGGGAACCCTTGCCTGCCCTAGGGGCTTGTCGGGCGGGGCCGACGCAGGGTGGGTGAGTGGGGGGGGACTGCTGCTGGCACACACCCACTCCTGAAGCCCACTGGGGCGGTCCAAGGGCTATGAGCTCGGAGCTCGGGCACGGGCTGTCCCAGCAGGGCCTCGCGAGGGTGGACCGATATGCTCCCGGACCAAAAGTGTTGTAAAGGCCCAGGGCACGACTCTCCTGCGACCCCCAGCACCTCCTGGGTGCCCGCCACCACCCTTGGGCCGGGATGAGGTGCCACCTTGTGCGTGGAAGCCCCGCCCAGAGGCAAGAAGCCCCCAAGGCCCGAGGGCGCGCCCGACCCTGCAGCCCTGCTGCAGCCACAGGGAACGGGATGTCTGAGAGGGCAGCCCCCACTGCCCAAGCCTCCGCTGGCAGTTCCCCGAAGGGCTGGTGGCGGCTGCGCCTCAGCAGCCAGCCTCCCTCCCACCCTCCCTGCCTCCCTCTGGTCGGGCACTGCAAGCCACACAGCCACTTGTGTCCCCTGTGTCCCTGGAGGCCGCAGCGCGTTTTGGGTTTTGGAGCGGACGGGCCCCTCTCGGCTTCCGTAGTCCATTTGCCCCCGGAGCCCGCCAGACCCCTGGCTCTAGGAGGCTGCCCAGGCGGTGCTGCCAACTGCCCCCAGGTGCTAGCTAGCGGCAGTGGCAGCGGCCGGCCACGGGGGGAGCACACACACCTGCGGGTGTCCCCGGGCCGCACACACGGACTGCCCCGCGCCTCCGTGGGTTGCAAATGAGCCCTCCGGGAACCCTTGCCTGCCCTAGGGGCTTGTCGGGCGGGGCCGACGCAGGATGGGTGAGTGGGGGGGGACTGCTGCTGGCACACACCCACTCCTGAAGCCCACTGGGGCGGTCCAAGGGCTATGAGCTCGGAGCTCGGGCACGGGCTGTCCCAGCAGGGCCTCGCGAGGGTGGACCGATATGCTCCCGGACCAAAAGTGTTGTAAAGGCCCAGGGCACGACCCTGCTGCGACCCCCAGCACCTCCTGGGTGCCCGCCACCACCCTTGGGCCGGGATGAGGTGCCACCTTGTGCGTGGAAGCCCCGCCCAGAGGCAAGAAGCCCCCAAGGCCCGAGGGCGCGCCCGACCCTGCAGCCCTGCTGCAGCCACAGGGAACGGGATGTCTGAGAGGGCAGCCCCCACTGCCCAAGCCTCCGCTGGCAGTTCCCCGAAGGGCTGGTGGCGGCTGCGCCTCAGCAGCCAGCCTCCCTCCCACCCTCCCTGCCTCCCTCTGGTCGGGCACTGCAAGCCACACAGCCACTTGTGTCCCCTGTGTCCCTGGAGGCCGCAGCGC
The DNA here is from genome assembly GCF_033115175.1 of Lepus europaeus. Taxonomy (NCBI): domain Eukaryota; kingdom Metazoa; phylum Chordata; class Mammalia; order Lagomorpha; family Leporidae; genus Lepus; species Lepus europaeus. The sequence continues at coordinate 129,097 of NW_026909112.1, forward strand.
GTTTTGGGTTTTGGAGCGGACGGGCCCCTCTCGGCTTCCGTAGTCCATTTGCCCCCGGAGCCCGCCAGACCCCTGGCTCTAGGAGGCTGCCCAGGCGGTGCTGCCAACTGCCCCCAGGTGCTAGCTAGCGGCAGTGGCAGCGGCCGGCCACGGGGGGAGCACACACACCTGCGGGTGTCCCCGGGCCGCACACACGGACTGCCCCGCGCCTCCGTGGGTTGCAAATGAGCCCTCCGGGAACCCTTGCCTGCCCTAGGGGCTTGTCGGGCGGGGCCGACGCAGGGTGGGTGAGTGGGGGGGGACTGCTGCTGGCACACACCCACTCCTGAAGCCCACTGGGGCGGTCCAAGGGCTATGAGCTCGGAGCTCGGGCACGGGCTGTCCCAGCAGGGCCTCGCGAGGGTGGACCGATATGCTCCCGGACCAAAAGTGTTGTAAAGGCCCAGGGCACGACCCTGCTGCGACCCCCAGCACCTCCTGGGTGCCCGCCACCACCCTTGGGCCGGGATGAGGTGCCACCTTGTGCGTGGAAGCCCCGCCCAGAGGCAAGAAGCCCCCAAGGCCCGAGGGCGCGCCCGACCCTGCAGCCCTGCTGCAGCCACAGGGAACGGGATGTCTGAGAGGGCAGCCCCCACTGCCCAAGCCTCCGCTGGCAGTTCCCCGAAGGGCTGGTGGCGGCTGCGCCTCAGCAGCCAGCCTCCCTCCCACCCTCCCTGCCTCCCTCTGGTCGGGCACTGCAAGCCACACAGCCACTTGTGTCCCCTGTGTCCCTGGAGGCCGCAGCGCGTTTTGGGTTTTGGAGCGGACGGGCCCCTCTCGGCTTCCGTAGTCCATTTGCCCCCGGAGCCCGCCAGACCCCTGGCTCTAGGAGGCTGCCCAGGCGGTGCTGCCAACTGCCCCCAGGTGCTAGCTAGCGGCAGTGGCAGCGGCCGGCCACGGGGGGAGCACACACACCTGCGGGTGTCCCCGGGCCGCACACACGGACTGCCCCGCGCCTCCGTGGGTTGCAAATGAGCCCTCCGGGAACCCTTGCCTGCCCTAGGGGCTTGTCGGGCGGGGCCGACGCAGGGTGGGTGAGTGGGGGGGGACTGCTGCTGGCACACACCCACTCCTGAAGCCCACTGGGGCGGTCCAAGGGCTATGAGCTCGGAGCTCGGGCACGGGCTGTCCCAGCAGGGCCTCGCGAGGGTGGACCGATATGCTCCCGGACCAAAAGTGTTGTAAAGGCCCAGGGCACGACTCTCCTGCGACCCCCAGCACCTCCTGGGTGCCCGCCACCACCCTTGGGCCGGGATGAGGTGCCACCTTGTGCGTGGAAGCCCCGCCCAGAGGCAAGAAGCCCCCAAGGCCCGAGGGCGCGCCCGACCCTGCAGCCCTGCTGCAGCCACAGGGAACGGGATGTCTGAGAGGGCAGCCCCCACTGCCCAAGCCTCCGCTGGCAGTTCCCCGAAGGGCTGGTGGCGGCTGCGCCTCAGCAGCCAGCCTCCCTCCCACCCTCCCTGCCTCCCTCTGGTCGGGCACTGCAAGCCACACAGCCACTTGTGTCCCCTGTGTCCCTGGAGGCCGCAGCGCGTTTTGGGTTTTGGAGCGGACGGGCCCCTCTCGGCTTCCGTAGTCCATTTGCCCCCGGAGCCCGCCAGACCCCTGGCTCTAGGAGGCTGCCCAGGCGGTGCTGCCAACTGCCCCCAGGTGCTAGCTAGCGGCAGTGGCAGCGGCCGGCCACGGGGGGAGCACACACACCTGCGGGTGTCCCCGGGCCGCACACACGGACTGCCCCGCGCCTCCGTGGGTTGCAAATGAGCCCTCCGGGAACCCTTGCCTGCCCTAGGGGCTTGTCGGGCGGGGCCGACGCAGGGTGGGTGAGTGGGGGGGGACTGCTGCTGGCACACACCCACTCCTGAAGCCCACTGGGGCGGTCCAAGGGCTATGAGCTCGGAGCTCGGGCACGGGCTGTCCCAGCAGGGCCTCGCGAGGGTGGACCGATATGCTCCCGGACCAAAAGTGTTGTAAAGGCCCAGGGCACGACTCTCCTGCGACCCCCAGCACCTCCTGGGTGCCCGCCACCACCCTTGGGCCGGGATGAGGTGCCACCTTGTGCGTGGAAGCCCCGCCCAGAGGCAAGAAGCCCCCAAGGCCCGAGGGCGCGCCCGACCCTGCAGCCCTGCTGCAGCCACAGGGAACGGGATGTCTGAGAGGGCAGCCCCCACTGCCCAAGCCTCCGCTAGCAGTTCCCCGAAGGGCTGGTGGCGGCTGCGCCTCAGCAGCCAGCCTCCCTCCCACCCTCCCTGCCTCCCTCTGGTCGGGCACTGCAAGCCACACAGCCACTTGTGTCCCCTGTGTCCCTGGAGGCCGCAGCGCATTTTGGGTTTTGGAGCGGACGGGCCCCTCTCGGCTTCCGTAGTCCATTTGCCCCCGGAGCCCACCAGACCCCTGGCTCTAGGAGGCTGCCCAGGCGGTGCTGCCAACTGCCCCCAGGTGCTAGCTAGCGGCAGTGGCAGCGGCCGGCCACGGGGGGAGCACACACACCTGCGGGTGTCCCCGGGCCGCACACACGGACTGCCCCGCGCCTCCGTGGGTTGCAAATGAGCCCTCCGGGAACCCTTGCCTGCCCTAGGGGCTTGTCGGGCGGGGCCGACGCAGGGTGGGTGAGTGGGGGGGGACTGCTGCTGGCACACACCCACTCCTGAAGCCCACTGGGGCGGTCCAAGGGCTATGAGCTCGGAGCTCGGGCACGGGCTGTCCCAGCAGGGCCTCCCGAGGGTGGACCGATATGCTCCCGGACCAAAAGTGTTGTAAAGGCCCAGGGCACGACCCTGCTGCGACCCCCAGCACCTCCTGGGTGCCCGCCACCACCCTTGGGCCGGGATGAGGTGCCACCTTGTGCGTGGAAGCCCCGCCCAGAGGCAAGAAGCCCCCAAGGCGGGAGGGCGCGCCCGACCCTGCAGCCCTGCTGCAGCCACAGGGAACGGGATGTCTGAGAGGGCAGCCCCCACTGCCCAAGCCTCCGCTGGCAGTTCCCCGAAGGGCTGGTGGCGGCTGCGCCTCAGCAGCCAGCCTCCCTCCCACCCTCCCTGCCTCCCTCTGGTCGGGCACTGCAAGCCACACAGCCACTTGTGTCCCCTGTGTCCCTGGAGGCCGCAGCGCGTTTTGGGTTTTGGAGCGGACGGGCCCCTCTCGGCTTCCGTAGTCCATTTGCCCCCGGAGCCCGCCAGACCCCTGGCTCTAGGAGGCTGCCCAGGCGGTGCTGCCAACTGCCCCCAGGTGCTAGCTAGCGGCAGTGGCAGCGGCCGGCCACGGGGCGAGCACACACACCTGCGGGTGTCCCCGGGCCGCACACACGGACTGCCCCGCGACTCTGTGGGTTGCAAATGAGCCCTCCGGGAACCCTTGCCTGCCCTAGGGGCTTGTCGGGCGGGGCCGACGCAGGGTGGGTGAGTGGGGGGGGACTGCTGCTGGCACACACCCACTCCTGAAGCCCACTGGGGCGGTCCAAGGGCTATGAGCTCAGAGCTCGGGCACGGGCTGTCCCAGCAGGGCCTCCCGAGGGTGGACCGATATGCTCCCGGACCAAAAGTGTTGTAAAGGCCCAGGGCACGACCCTGCTGCGACCCCCAGCACCTCCTGGGTGCCCGCCACCACCCTTGGGCCGGGATGAGGTGCCACCTTGTGCGTGGAAGCCCCGCCCAGAGGCAAGAAGCCCCCAAGGCCCGAGGGCGCGCCCGACCCTGCAGCCCTGCTGCAGCCACAGGGAACGGGATGTCTGAGAGGGCAGACCCCACTGCCCAAGCCTCCGCTGGCAGTTCCCCGAAGGGCTGGTGGCGGCTGCGCCTCAGCAGCCAGCCTCCCTCCCACCCTCCCTGCCTCCCTCTGGTCGGGCACTGCAAGCCACACAGCCACTTGTGTCCCCTGTGTCCCTGGAGGCCGCAGCGCGTTTTGGGTTTTGGAGCGGACGGGCCCCTCTCGGCTTCCGTAGTCCATTTGCCCCCGGAGCCCGCCAGACCCCTGGCTCTAGGAGGCTGCCCAGGCGGTGCTGCCAACTGCCCCCAGGTGCTAGCTAGCGGCAGTGGCAGCGGCCGGCCACGGGGGGAGCACACACACCTGCGGGTGTCCCCGGGCCGCACACACGGACTGCCCCGCGCCTCCGTGGGTTGCAAATGAGCCCTCCGGGAACCCTTGCCTGCCCTAGGGGCTTGTCGGGCGGGGCCGACGCAGGGTGGGTGAGTGGGGGGGGACTGCTGCTGGCACACACCCACTCCTGAAGCCCACTGGGGCGGTCCAAGGGCTATGAGCTCGGAGCTCGGGCACGGGCTGTCCCAGCTGGCCCTCCCGAGGGTGGACCGATATGCTCCCGGACCAAAAGTGTTGTAAAGGCCCAGGGCACGACCCTGCTGCGACCCCCAGCACCTCCTGGGTGCCCGCCACCACCCTTGGGCCGGGATGAGGTGCCACCTTGTGCGTGGAAGCCCCGCCCAGAGGCAAGAAGCCCCCAAGGCCCGAGGGCGCGCCCGACCCTGCAGCCCTGCTGCAGCCACAGGGAACGGGATGTCTGAGAGGGCAGCCCCCACTGCCCAAGCCTCCGCTGGCAGTTCCCCGAAGGGCTGGTGGCGGCTGCGCCTCAGCAGCCAGCCTCCCTCCCACCCTCCCTGCCTCCCTCTGGTCGGGCACTGCAAGCCACACAGCCACTTGTGTCCCCTGTGTCCCTGGAGGCCGCAGCGCGTTTTGGGTTTTGGAGCGGACGGGCCCCTCTCGGCTTCCGTAGTCCATTTGCCCCCGGAGCCCGCCAGACCCCTGGCTCTAGGAGGCTGCCCAGGCGGTGCTGCCAACTGCCCCCAGGTGCTAGCTAGCGGCAGTGGCAGCGGCCGGCCACGGGGGGAGCACACACACCTGCGGGTGTCCCCGGGCCGCACACACGGACTGCCCCGCGCCTCCGTGGGTTGCAAATGAGCCCTCCGGGAACCCTTGCCTGCCCTAGGGGCTTGTCGGGTGGGGCCGACGCAGGGTGGGTGAGTGGGGGGGGACTGCTGCTGGCACACACCCACTCCTGAACCCACTGGGGCGGTCCAAGGGCTATGAGCTCGGAGCTCGGGCACGGGCTGTCCCAGCAGGGCCTCGCGAGGGTGGACCGATATGCTCCCGGACCAAAAGTGTTGTAAAGGCCCAGGGCACGACTCTCCTGCGACCCCCAGCACCTCCTGGGTGCCCGCCACCACCCTTGGGCCGGGATGAGGTGCCACCTTGTGCATGGAAGCCCCGCCCAGAGGCAAGAAGAACCCAAGGCCCGAGGGCGCGCCCGACCCTGCAGCCCTGCTGCAGCCACAGGGAACGGGATGTCTGAGAGGGCAGCCCCCACTGCCCAAGCCTCCGCTAGCAGTTCCCCGAAGGGCTGGTGGCGGCTGCGCCTCAGCAGCCAGCCTCCCTCCCACCCTCCCTGCCTCCCTCTGGTCGGGCACTGCAAGCCACACAGCCACTTGTGTCCCCTGTGTCCCTGGAAGCCGCAGCACGTTTTGGGTTTTGGAGCGGACGGGCCCCTCTCGGCTTCCGTAGTCCATTTGCCCCCGGAGCCCACCAGACCCCTGGCTCTAGGAGGCTGCCCAGGCGGTGCTGCCAACTGCCCCCAGGTGCTAGCTAGCGGCAGTGGCAGCGGCCGGCCACGGGGGGAGCACACACACCTGCGGGTGTCCCCGGGCCGCACACACGGACTGCCCCGCGCCTCCGTGGGTTGCAAATGAGCCCTCCGGGAACCCTTGCCTGCCCTAGGGGCTTGTCGGGCGGGGCCGACGCAGGGTGGGTGAGTGGGGGGGGACTGCTGCTGGCACACACCCACTCCTGAAGCCCACTGGGGCGGTCCAAGGGCTATGAGCTCGGAGCTCGGGCACGGGCTGTCCCAGCAGGGCCTCCCGAGGGTGGACCGATATGCTCCCGGACCAAAAGTGTTGTAAAGGCCCAGGGCACGACCCTGCTGCGACCCCCAGCACCTCCTGGGTGCCCGCCACCACCCTTGGGCCGGGATGAGGTGCCACCTTGTGCGTGGAAGCCCCGCCCAGAGGCAAGAAGCCCCCAAGGCCCGAGGGCGCGCCCGACCCTGCAGCCCTGCTGCAGCCACAGGGAACGGGATGTCTGAGAGGGCAGCCCCCACTGCCCAAGCCTCCGCTGGCAGTTCCCCGAAGGGCTGGTGGCGGCTGCGCCTCAGCAGCCAGCCTCCCTCCCACCCTCCCTGCCTCCCTCTGGTCGGGCACTGCAAGCCACACAGCCACTTGTATCCCCTGTGTCCCTGGAGGCCGCAGCGCGTTTTGGGTTTTGGAGCGGACGGGCCCCTCTCGGCTTCCGTAGTCCATTTGCCCCCGGAGCCCGCCAGACCCCTGGCTCTAGGAGGCTGCCCAGGCGGTGCTGCCAACTGCCCCCAGGTGCTAGCTAGCGGCAGTGGCAGCGGCCGGCCACGGGGGGAGCACACACACCTGCGGGTGTCCCCGGGCAGCATACACGGACTGCCCCGCGCCTCCGTGGGTTGCAAATGAGCCCTCCGGGAACCCTTGCCTGCCCTAGGGGCTTGTCGGGCAGGGCCGACGCAGGGTGGGTGAGTGGGGGGGGACTGCTGCTGGCACACACCCACTCCTGAAGCCCACTGGGGCGGTCCAAGGGCTATGAGCTCAGAGCTCGGGCACGGGCTGTCCCAGCAGGGCCTCCCGAGGGTGGACCGATATGCTCCCGGACCAAAAGTGTTGTAAAGGCCCAGGGCACGACCCTGCTGCGACCCCCAGCACCTCCTGGGTACCCGCCACCACCCTTGGGCCGGGATGAGGTGCCACCTTGTGCGTGGAAGCCCCGCCCAGAGGCAAGAAGAACCCAAGGCCCGAGGGCACGCCCGACCCTGCAGCCCTGCTGCAGCCACAGGGAACGGGATGTCTGAGAGGGCAGCCCCCACTGCCCAAGCCTCCGCTGGCAGTTCCCCGAAGGGCTGGTGGCAGCTGCGCCTCAGCAGCCAGCCTCCCTCCCACCCTCCCTGCCTCCCTCTGGTCGGGCACTGCAAGCCACACAGCCACTTGTGTCCCCTGTGTCCCTGGAGGCCGCAGCGCGTTTTGGGTTTTGGAGCGGACGGGCCCCTCTCGGCTTCCGTAGTCCATTTGCCCCCGGAGCCCGCCAGACCCCTGGCTCTAGGAGGCTGCCCAGGCGGTGCTGCCAACTGCCCCCAGGTGCTAGCTAGCGGCAGTGGCAGCGGCCGGCCACGGGGGGAGCACACACACCTGCGGGTGTCCCCGGGCCGCACACACGGACTGCCCCGCGCCTCCGTGGGTTGCAAATGAGCCCTCCGGGAACCCTTGCCTGCCCTAGGGGCTTGTCGGGCGGGGCCGACGCAGGGTGGGTGAGTGGGGGGGGACTGCTGCTGGCACACACCCACTCCTGAAGCCCACTGGGGCGGTCCAAGGGCTATGAGCTCGGAGCTCGGGCACGGGCTGTCCCAGCAGGGCCTCGCGAGGGTGGACCGATATGCTCCCGGACCAAAAGTGTTGTAAAGGCCCAGGGCACGACTCTCCTGCGACCCCCAGCACCTCCTGGGTGCCCGCCACCACCCTTGGGCCGGGATGAGGTGCCACCTTGTGCGTGGAAGCCCCGCCCAGAGGCAAGAAGCCCCCAAGGCCCGAGGGCGCGCCCGACCCTGCAGCCCTGCTGCAGCCACAGGGAACGGGATGTCTGAGAGGGCAGCCCCCACTGCCCAAGCCTCCGCTAGCAGTTCCCCGAAGGGCTGGTGGCGGCTGCGCCTCAGCAGCCAGCCTCCCTCCCACCCTCCCTGCCTCCCTCTGGTCGGGCACTGCAAGCCACACAGCCACTTGTGTCCCCTGTGTCCCTGGAGGCCGCAGCGCATTTTGGGTTTTGGAGCGGACGGGCCCCTCTCGGCTTCCGTAGTCCATTTGCCCCCGGAGCCCACCAGACCCCTGGCTCTAGGAGGCTGCCCAGGCGGTGCTGCCAACTGCCCCCAGGTGCTAGCTAGCGGCAGTGGCAGCGGCCGGCCACGGGGGGAGCACACACACCTGCGGGTGTCCCCGGGCCGCACACACGGACTGCCCCGCGCCTCCGTGGGTTGCAAATGAGCCCTCCGGGAACCCTTGCCTGCCCTAGGGGCTTGTCGGGCGGGGCCGACGCAGGGTGGGTGAGTGGGGGGGGACTGCTGCTGGCACACACCCACTCCTGAAGCCCACTGGGGCGGTCCAAGGGCTATGAGCTCGGAGCTCGGGCACGGGCTGTCCCAGCAGGGCCTCCCGAGGGTGGACCGATATGCTCCCGGACCAAAAGTGTTGTAAAGGCCCAGGGCACGACCCTGCTGCGACCCCCAGCACCTCCTGGGTGCCCGCCACCACCCTTGGGCCGGGATGAGGTGCCACCTTGTGCGTGGAAGCCCCGCCCAGAGGCAAGAAGCCCCCAAGGCGGGAGGGCGCGCCCGACCCTGCAGCCCTGCTGCAGCCACAGGGAACGGGATGTCTGAGAGGGCAGCCCCCACTGCCCAAGCCTCCGCTGGCAGTTCCCCGAAGGGCTGGTGGCGGCTGCGCCTCAGCAGCCAGCCTCCCTCCCACCCTCCCTGCCTCCCTCTGGTCGGGCACTGCAAGCCACACAGCCACTTGTGTCCCCTGTGTCCCTGGAGGCCGCAGCGCGTTTTGGGTTTTGGAGCGGACGGGCCCCTCTCGGCTTCCGTAGTCCATTTGCCCCCGGAGCCCGCCAGACCCCTGGCTCTAGGAGGCTGCCCAGGCGGTGCTGCCAACTGCCCCCAGGTGCTAGCTAGCGGCAGTGGCAGCGGCCGGCCACGGGGCGAGCACACACACCTGCGGGTGTCCCCGGGCCGCACACACGGACTGCCCCGCGACTCTGTGGGTTGCAAATGAGCCCTCCGGGAACCCTTGCCTGCCCTAGGGGCTTGTCGGGCGGGGCCGACGCAGGGTGGGTGAGTGGGGGGGGACTGCTGCTGGCACACACCCACTCCTGAAGCCCACTGGGGCGGTCCAAGGGCTATGAGCTCAGAGCTCGGGCACGGGCTGTCCCAGCAGGGCCTCCCGAGGGTGGACCGATATGCTCCCGGACCAAAAGTGTTGTAAAGGCCCAGGGCACGACCCTGCTGCGACCCCCAGCACCTCCTGGGTGCCCGCCACCACCCTTGGGCCGGGATGAGGTGCCACCTTGTGCGTGGAAGCCCCGCCCAGAGGCAAGAAGCCCCCAAGGCCCGAGGGCGCGCCCGACCCTGCAGCCCTGCTGCAGCCACAGGGAACGGGATGTCTGAGAGGGCAGACCCCACTGCCCAAGCCTCCGCTGGCAGTTCCCCGAAGGGCTGGTGGCGGCTGCGCCTCAGCAGCCAGCCTCCCTCCCACCCTCCCTGCCTCCCTCTGGTCGGGCACTGCAAGCCACACAGCCACTTGTGTCCCCTGTGTCCCTGGAGGCCGCAGCGCGTTTTGGGTTTTGGAGCGGACGGGCCCCTCTCGGCTTCCGTAGTCCATTTGCCCCCGGAGCCCGCCAGACCCCTGGCTCTAGGAGGCTGCCCAGGCGGTGCTGCCAACTGCCCCCAGGTGCTAGCTAGCGGCAGTGGCAGCGGCCGGCCACGGGGGGAGCACACACACCTGCGGGTGTCCCCGGGCCGCACACACGGACTGCCCCGCGCCTCCGTGGGTTGCAAATGAGCCCTCCGGGAACCCTTGCCTGCCCTAGGGGCTTGTCGGGCGGGGCCGACGCAGGGTGGGTGAGTGGGGGGGGACTGCTGCTGGCACACACCCACTCCTGAAGCCCACTGGGGCGGTCCAAGGGCTATGAGCTCGGAGCTCGGGCACGGGCTGTCCCAGCTGGCCCTCCCGAGGGTGGACCGATATGCTCCCGGACCAAAAGTGTTGTAAAGGCCCAGGGCACGACCCTGCTGCGACCCCCAGCACCTCCTGGGTGCCCGCCACCACCCTTGGGCCGGGATGAGGTGCCACCTTGTGCGTGGAAGCCCCGCCCAGAGGCAAGAAGCCCCCAAGGCCCGAGGGCGCGCCCGACCCTGCAGCCCTGCTGCAGCCACAGGGAACGGGATGTCTGAGAGGGCAGCCCCCACTGCCCAAGCCTCCGCTGGCAGTTCCCCGAAGGGCTGGTGGCGGCTGCGCCTCAGCAGCCAGCCTCCCTCCCACCCTCCCTGCCTCCCTCTGGTCGGGCACTGCAAGCCACACAGCCACTTGTGTCCCCTGTGTCCCTGGAGGCCGCAGCGCGTTTTGGGTTTTGGAGCGGACGGGCCCCTCTCGGCTTCCGTAGTCCATTTGCCCCCGGAGCCCGCCAGACCCCTGGCTCTAGGAGGCTGCCCAGGCGGTGCTGCCAACTGCCCCCAGGTGCTAGCTAGCGGCAGTGGCAGCGGCCGGCCACGGGGGGAGCACACACACCTGCGGGTGTCCCCGGGCCGCACACACGGACTGCCCCGCGCCTCCGTGGGTTGCAAATGAGCCCTCCGGGAACCCTTGCCTGCCCTAGGGGCTTGTCGGGTGGGGCCGACGCAGGGTGGGTGAGTGGGGGGGGACTGCTGCTGGCACACACCCACTCCTGAACCCACTGGGGCGGTCCAAGGGCTATGAGCTCGGAGCTCGGGCACGGGCTGTCCCAGCAGGGCCTCGCGAGGGTGGACCGATATGCTCCCGGACCAAAAGTGTTGTAAAGGCCCAGGGCACGACTCTCCTGCGACCCCCAGCACCTCCTGGGTGCCCGCCACCACCCTTGGGCCGGGATGAGGTGCCACCTTGTGCATGGAAGCCCCGCCCAGAGGCAAGAAGAACCCAAGGCCCGAGGGCGCGCCCGACCCTGCAGCCCTGCTGCAGCCACAGGGAACGGGATGTCTGAGAGGGCAGCCCCCACTGCCCAAGCCTCCGCTAGCAGTTCCCCGAAGGGCTGGTGGCGGCTGCGCCTCAGCAGCCAGCCTCCCTCCCACCCTCCCTGCCTCCCTCTGGTCGGGCACTGCAAGCCACACAGCCACTTGTGTCCCCTGTGTCCCTGGAAGCCGCAGCACGTTTTGGGTTTTGGAGCGGACGGGCCCCTCTCGGCTTCCGTAGTCCATTTGCCCCCGGAGCCCACCAGACCCCTGGCTCTAGGAGGCTGCCCAGGCGGTGCTGCCAACTGCCCCCAGGTGCTAGCTAGCGGCAGTGGCAGCGGCCGGCCACGGGGGGAGCACACACACCTGCGGGTGTCCCCGGGCCGCACACACGGACTGCCCCGCGCCTCCGTGGGTTGCAAATGAGCCCTCCGGGAACCCTTGCCTGCCCTAGGGGCTTGTCGGGCGGGGCCGACGCAGGGTGGGTGAGTGGGGGGGGACTGCTGCTGGCACACACCCACTCCTGAAGCCCACTGGGGCGGTCCAAGGGCTATGAGCTCGGAGCTCGGGCACGGGCTGTCCCAGCAGGGCCTCGCGAGGGTGGACCGATATGCTCCCGGACCAAAAGTGTTGTAAAGGCCCAGGGCACGACCCTGCTGCGACCCCCAGCACCTCCTGGGTGCCCGCCACCACCCTTGGGCCGGGATGAGGTGCCACCTTGTGCGTGGAAGCCCCGCCCAGAGGCAAGAAGCCCCCAAGGCCCGAGGGCGCGCCCGACCCTGCAGCCCTGCTGCAGCCACAGGGAACGGGATGTCTGAGAGGGCAGCCCCCACTGCCCAAGCCTCCGCTGGCAGTTCCCCGAAGGGCTGGTGGCGGCTGCGCCTCAGCAGCCAGCCTCCCTCCCACCCTCCCTGCCTCCCTCTGGTCGGGCACTGCAAGCCACACAGCCACTTGTATCCCCTGTGTCCCTGGAGGCCGCAGCGCGTTTTGGGTTTTGGAGCGGACGGGCCCCTCTCGGCTTCCGTAGTCCATTTGCCCCCGGAGCCCGCCAGACCCCTGGCTCTAGGAGGCTGCCCAGGCGGTGCTGCCAACTGCCCCCAGGTGCTAGCTAGCGGCAGTGGCAGCGGCCGGCCACGGGGGGAGCACACACACCTGCGGGTGTCCCCGGGCAGCATACACGGACTGCCCCGCGCCTCCGTGGGTTGCAAATGAGCCCTCCGGGAACCCTTGCCTGCCCTAGGGGCTTGTCGGGCAGGGCCGACGCAGGGTGGGTGAGTGGGGGGGGACTGCTGCTGGCACACACCCACTCCTGAAGCCCACTGGGGCGGTCCAAGGGCTATGAGCTCAGAGCTCGGGCACGGGCTGTCCCAGCAGGGCCTCCCGAGGGTGGACCGATATGCTCCCGGACCAAAAGTGTTGTAAAGGCCCAGGGCACGACCCTGCTGCGACCCCCAGCACCTCCTGGGTACCCGCCACCACCCTTGGGCCGGGATGAGGTGCCACCTTGTGCGTGGAAGCCCCGCCCAGAGGCAAGAAGAACCCAAGGCCCGAGGGCACGCCCGACCCTGCAGCCCTGCTGCAGCCACAGGGAACGGGATGTCTGAGAGGGCAGCCCCCACTGCCCAAGCCTCCGCTGGCAGTTCCCCGAAGGGCTGGTGGCAGCTGCGCCTCAGCAGCCAGCCTCCCTCCCACCCTCCCTGCCTCCCTCTGGTCAGGCACTGCAAGCCACACAGCCACTTGTGTCCCCTGTGTCCCTGGAGGCCGCAGCGCGTTTTGGGTTTTGGAGCGGACGGGCCCCTCTCGGCTTCCGTAGTCCATTTGCCCCCGGAGCCCGCCAGACCCCTGGCTCTAGGAGGCTGCCCAGGCGGTGCTGCCAACTGCCCCCAGGTGCTAGCTAGCGGCAGTGGCAGCGGCCGGCCACGGGGGGAGCACACACACCTGCGGGTGTCCCCGGGCCGCACACACGGACTGCCCCGCGCCTCCGTGGGTTGCAAATGAGCCCTCCGGGAACCCTTGCCTGCCCTAGGGGCTTGTCGGGCGGGGCCGACGCAGGGTGGGTGAGTGGGGGGGGACTGCTGCTGGCACACACCCACTCCTGAAGCCCACTGTGGCGGTCCAAGGGCTATGAGCTCGGAGTTCGGGCACGGGCTGTCCCAGCTGGCCCTCCCGAGGGTGGACCGATATGCTCCCGGAACAAAAGTGTTGTAAAGGCCCAGGGCACGACCCTGCTGCGACCACCAGCACCTCCTGGGTGCCCGCCACCACCCTTGGGCCGGGATGAGGTGCCACCTTGTGCGTGGAAGCCCCGCCCAGAGGCAAGAAGCCCCCAAGGCCCGAGGGCACGCCCGACCCTGCAGCCCTGCTGCAGCCACAGGGAATGGGATGTCTGAAAGGGCAGCCCCCACTGCCCAAGCCTCCGCTGGCAGTTCCCCGAAGGGCTGGTGGCGGCTGCGCCTCAGCAGCCAGCCTCCCTCCCACCCTCCCTGCCTCCCTCTGGTCGGGCACTGCAAGCCACACAGCCACTTGTGTCCCCTGTGTCCCTGGAGGCCGCAGCGCGTTTTGGGTTTTGGAGCGGACGGGCCCCTCTCGGCTTCCGTAGTCCATTTGCCCCCGGAGCCCGCCAGACCCCTGGCTCTAAGAGGCTGCCCAGGCGGTGCTGCCAACTGCCCCCAGGTGCTAGCTAGCGGCAGTGGCAGCGGCCGGCCACGGGGGGAGCACACACACCTGCGGGTGTCCCCGGGCCGCACACACGGACTGCCCCGCGCCTCCGTGGGTTGCAAATGAGCCCTCCGGGAACCCTTGCCTGCCCTAGGGGCTTGTCGGGCGGGGCCGACGCAGGGTGGGTGAGTGGGGGGGGACTGCTGCTGGCACACACCCACTCCTGAAGCCCACTGGGGCGGTCCAAGGGCTATGAGCTCGGAGCTCGGGCACGGGCTGTCCCAGCAGGGCCTCGCGAGGGTGGACCGATATGCTCCCGGACCAAAAGTGTTGTAAAGGCCCAGGGCACGACCCTGCTGCGACCCCCAGCACCTCCTGGGTGCCCGCCACCACCCTTGGGCCGGGATGAGGTGCCACCTTGTGCGTGGAAGCCCCGCCCAGAGGCAAGAAGCCCCCAAGGCCCGAGGGCGCGCCCGACCCTGCAGCCCTGCTGCAGCCACAGGGAACGGGATGTCTGAGAGGGCAGCCCCCACTGCCCAAGCCTCCGCTGGCAGTTCCCCGAAGGGCTGGTGGCGGCTGCGCCTCAGCAGCCAGCCTCCCTCCCACCCTCCCTGCCTCCCTCTGGTCGGGCACTGCAAGCCACACAGCCACTTGTGTCCCCTGTGTCCCTGGAGGCCGCAGCGCGTTTTGGGTTTTGGAGCGGACGGGCCCCTCTCGGCTTCCGTAGTCCATTTGCCCCCGGAGCCTGCCAGACCCCTGGCTCTAGGAGGCTGCCCAGGCGGTGCTGCCAACTGGCCCCAGGTGCTAGCTAGCGGCAGTGGCAGCGGCCGGCCACGGGGGGAGCACACACACCTGCGGGTGTCCCCGGGCCGCACACACGGACTGCCCCGCGCCTCCGTGTGTTGCAAATGAGCCCTCCGGGAACCCTTGCCTGCCCTAGGGGCTTGTCGGGCGGGGCCGACGCAGGGTGGGTGAGTGGGGGGGGACTGCTGCTGGCACACACCCACTCCTGAAGCCCACTGGAGCGGTCCAAGGGCTATGAGCTCGGAGCTCGGGCACGGGCTGTCCCAGCAGGGCCTCGCGAGGGTGGACCGATATGCTCCCGGACCAAAAGTGTTGTAAAGGCCCAGGGCACGACTCTCCTGCGACCCCCAGCACCTCCTGGGTGCCCGCCACCACCCTTGGGCCGGGATGAGGTGCCACCTTGTGCGTGGAAGCCCCGCCCAGAGGCAAGAAGCCCCCAAGGCCCGAGGGCGCGCCCGACCCTGCAGCCCTGCTGCAGCCACAGGGAACGGGATGTCTGAGAGGGCAGCCCCCACTGCCCAAGCCTCCGCTGGCAGTTCCCCGAAGGGCTGGTGGCGGCTGCGCCTCAGCAGCCAGCCTCCCTCCCACCCTCCCTGCCTCCCTCTGGTCGGGCACTGCAAGCCACACAGCCACTTGTGTCCCCTGTGTCCCTGGAGGCCGCAGCGCGTTTTGGGTTTTGGAGCGGACGGGCCCCTCTCGGCTTCCGTAGTCCATTTGCCCCCGGAGCCCGCCAGACCCCTGGCTCTAGGAGGCTGCCCAGGCGGTGCTGCCAACTGCCCCCAGGTGCTAGCTAGCGGCAGTGGCAGCGGCCGGCCACGGGGGGAGCACACACACCTGCGGGTGTCCCCGGGCCGCACACACGGACTGCCCCGCGCCTCCGTGGGTTGCAAATGAGCCTCCGGGAACCCTTGCCTGCCCTAGGGGCTTGTCGGGTGGGGCCGACGCAGGGTGGGTGAGTGGGGGGGGACTGCTGCTGGCACACACCCACTCCTGAAGCCCACTGGGGCGGTCCAAGGGCTATGAGCTTGGACTCGGGCACGGGCTGTCCCAGCAGGGCCTCGCGAGGGTGGACCGATATGCTCCCGGACCAAAAGTGTTGTAAAGGCCCAGGGCACGACTCTCCTGCGACCCCCAGCACCTCCTGGGTGCCCGCCACCACCCTTGGGCCGGGATGAGGTGCCACCTTGTGCGTGGAAGCCCCGCCCAGAGGCAAGAAGCCCCCAAGGCCCGAGGGCGCGCCCGACCCTGCAGCCCTGCTGCAGCCACAGGGAACGGGATGTCTGAGAGGGCAGCCCCCACTGCCCAAGCCTCCGCTGGCAGTTCCCCGAAGGGCTGGTGGCGGCTGCGCCTCAGCAGCCAGCCTCCCTCCCACCCTCCCTGCCTCCCTCTGGTCGGGCACTGCAAGCCACACAGCCACTTGTGTCCCCTGTGTCCCTGGAGGCCGCAGCGCGTTTTGGGTTTTGGAGCGGACGGGCCCCTCTCGGCTTCCGTAGTCCATTTGCCCCCGGAGCCCGCCAGACCCCTGGCTCTAGGAGGCTGCCCAGGCGGTGCTGCCAACTGCCCCCAGGTGCTAGCTAGCGGCAGTGGCAGCGGCCGGCCACGGGGGGAGCACACACACCTGCGGGTGTCCCCGGGCCGCACACACGGACTGCCCCGCGCCTCCGTGGGTTGCAAATGAGCCCTCCGGGAACCCTTGCCTGCCCTAGGGGCTTGTCGGGCGGGGCCGACGCAGGGTGGGTGAGTGGGGGGGGACTGCTGCTGGCACACACCCACTCCTGAAGCCCACTGGGGCGGTCCAAGGGCTATGAGCTCGGAGCTCGGGCACGGGCTGTCCCAGCTGGCCCTCCCGAGGGTGGACCGATATGCTCCCGGACCAAAAGTGTTGTAAAGGCCCAGGGCACGACCCTGCTGCGACCCCCAGCACCTCCTGGGTGCCCGCCACCACCCTTGGGCCGGGATGAGGTGCCACCTTGTGCGTGGAAGCCCCGCCCAGAGGCAAGAAGCCCCCAAGTCCCGAGGGCACGCCCGACCCTGCAGCCCTGCTGCAGCCACAGGGAACGGGATGTCTGAGAGGGCAGCCCCCACTGCCCAAGCCTCCGCTGGCAGTTCCCCGAAGGGCTGGTGGCGGCTGCGCCTCAGCAGCCAGCCTCCCTCCCACCCTCCCTGCCTCCCTCTGGTCGGGCACTGCAAGCCACACAGCCACTTGTGTCCCCTGTGTCCCTGGAGGCCGCAGCGCGTTTTGGGTTTTGGAGCGGACGGGCCCCTCTCGGCTTCCGTAGTCCATTTGCCCCCGGAGCCCGCCAGACCCCTGGCTCTAGGAGGCTGCCCAGGCGGTGCTGCCAACTGCCCCCAGGTGCTAGCTAGCGGCAGTGGCAGCGGCCGGCCACGGGGGGAGCACACACACCTGCGGGTGTCCCCGGGCCGCACACACGGACTGCCCCGCGCCTCCGTGGGTTGCAAATGAGCCCTCCGGGAACCCTTGCCTGCCCTAGGGGCTTGTCGGGCGGGGCCGACGCAGGGTGGGTGAGTGGGGGGGGACTGCTGCTGGCACACACCCACTCCTGAAGCCCACTGGGGCGGTCCAAGGGCTATGAGCTCGGAGCTCGGGCACGGGCTGTCCCAGCTGGCCCTCCCGAGGGTGGACCGATATGCTCCCGGACCAAAAGTGTTGTAAAGGCCCAGGGCACGACCCTGCTGCGACCCCCAGCACCTCCTGGGTGCCCGCCACCACCCTTGGGCCGGGATGAGGTGCCACCTTGTGCGTGGAAGCCCCGCCCAGAGGCAAGAAGCCCCCAAGGCCCGAGGGCGCGCCCGACCCTGCAGCCCTGCTGCAGCCACAGGGAACGGGATGTCTGAGAGGGCAGCCCCCACTGCCCAAGCCTCCGCTGGCAGTTCCCCGAAGGGCTGGTGGCGGCTGCGCCTCAGCAGCCAGCCTCCCTCCCACCCTCCCTGCCTCCCTCTGGTCGGGCACTGCAAGCCACACAGCCACTTGTGTCCCCTGTGTCCCTGGAGGCCGCAGCGCGTTTTGGGTTTTGGAGCGGACGGGCCCCTCTCGGCTTCCGTAGTCCATTTGCCCCCGGAGCCCGCCAGACCCCTGGCTCTAGGAGGCTGCCCAGGCGGTGCTGCCAACTGCCCCCAGGTGCTAGCTAGCGGCAGTGGCAGCGGCCGGCCACGGGGGGAGCACACACACCTGCGGGTGTCCCCGGGCCGCACACACGGACTGCCCCGCGCCTCCGTGGGTTGCAAATGAGCCCTCCGGGAACCCTTGCCTGCCCTAGGGGCTTGTCGGGCGGGGCCGACGCAGGGTGGGTGAGTGGGGGGGGACTGCTGCTGGCACACACCCACTCCTGAAGCCCACTGGGGCGGTCCAAGGGCTATGAGCTCGGAGCTCGGGCACAGGCTGTCCCAGCAGGGCCTCGCGAGGGTGGACCGATATGCTCCCGGACCAAAAGTGTTGTAAAGGCCCAGGGCACGACCCTGCTGCGACCCCCAGCACCTCCTGGGAGCCCGCCACCACCCTTGGGCCGGGATGAGGTGCCACCTTGTGCGTGGAAGCCCCGCCCAGAGGCAAGAAGCCCCCAAGGCCCGAGGGCGCGCCCGACCCTGCAGCCCTGCTGCAGCCACAGGGAACGGGATGTCTGAGAGGGCAGCCCCCACTGCCCAAGCCTCCGCTGGCAGTTCCCCGAAGGGCTGGTGGCGGCTGCGCCTCAGCAGCCAGCCTCCCTCCCACCCTCCCTGCCTCCCTCTGGTCGGGCACTGCAAGCCACACAGCCACTTGTGTCCCCTGTGTCCCTGGAGGCCGCAGCGCGTTTTGGGTTTTGGAGCGGACGGGCCCCTCTCGGCTTCCGTAGTCCATTTGCCCCCGGAGCCCGCCAGACCCCTGGCTCTAGGAGGCTGCCCAGGCGGTGCTGCCAACTGCCCCCAGGTGCTAGCTAGCGGCAGTGGCAGCGGCCGGCCACGGGGGGAGCACACACACCTGCGGGTGTCCCCGGGCCGCACACACGGACTGCCCCGCGCCTCCGTGGGTTGCAAATGAGCCCTCCGGGAACCCTTGCCTGCCCTAGGGGCTTGTCGGGCGGGGCCGACGCAGGGTGGGTGAGTGGGGGGGGACTGCTGCTGGCACACACCCACTCCTGAAGCCCACTGGGGCGGTCCAAGGGCTATGAGCTCGGAGCTCGGGCACGGGCTGTCCCAGCAGGGCCTCCCGAGGGTGGACCGATATGCTCCCGGACCAAAAGTGTTGTAAAGGCCCAGGGCACGACTCTCCTGCGACCCCCAGCACCTCCTGGGTGCCCGCCACCACCCTTGGAACGGGATGAGGTGCCACCTTGTGCGTGGAAGCCCCGCCCAGAGGCAAGAAGCCCCCAAGGCCCGAGGGCGCGCCCGACCCTGCAGCCCTGCTGCAGCCACAGGGAACGGGATGTCTGAGAGGGCAGCCCCCACTGCCCAAGCCTCCGCTGGCAGTTCCCCGAAGGGCTGGTGGCGGCTGCGCCTCAGCAGCCAGCCTCCCTCCCACCCTCCCTGCCTCCCTCTGGTCGGGCACTGCAAGCCACACAGCCACTTGTGTCCCCTGTGTCCCTGGAGGCCGCAGCGCGTTTTGGGTTTTGGAGCGGACGGGCCCCTCTCGGCTTCCGTAGTCCATTTGCCCCCGGAGCCCACCAGACCCCTGGCTCTAGGAGGCTGCCCAGGCGGTGCTGCCAACTGCCCCCAGGTGCTAGCTAGCGGCAGTGGCAGCGGCCGGCCACGGGGGGAGCACACACACCTGCGGGTGTCCCCGGGCCGCACACACGGACTGCCCCGCGCCTCCGTGGGTTGCAAATGAGCCCTCCGGGAACCCTTGCCTGCCCTAGGGGCTTGTCGGGTGGGGCCGACGCAGGGTGGGTGAGTGGGGGGGGGACTGCTGCTGGCACACACCCACTCCTGAAGCCCACTGGGGCGGTCCAAGGGCTATGAGCTCGGAGCTCGGGCACGGGCTGTCCCAGCAGGGCCTCCCGAGGGTGGACCGATATGCTCCCGGACCAAAAGTGTTGTAAAGGCCCAGGGCACGACTCTCCTGCGACCCCCAGCACCTCCTGGGTGCCCGCCACCACCCTTGGGCCGGGATGAGGTGCCACCTTGTGCGTGGAAGCCCCGCCCAGAGGCAAGAAGCCCCCAAGGCCCGAGGGCGCGCCCGACCCTGCAGCCCTGCTGCAGCCACAGGGAACGGGATGTCTGAGAGGGCAGCCCCCACTGCCCAAGCCTCCGCTGGCAGTTCCCCGAAGGGCTGGTGGCGGCTGCGCCTCAGCAGCCAGCCTCCCTCCCACCCTCCCTGCCTCCCTCTGGTCGGGCACTGCAAGCCACACAGCCACTTGTGTCCCCTGTGTCCCTGGAGGCCGCAGCGCGTTTTGGGTTTTGGAGCGGACGGGCCCCTCTCGGCTTCCGTAGTCCATTTGCCCCCGGAGCCCGCCAGACCCCTGGCTCTAGGAGGCTGCCCAGGCGGTGCTGCCAACTGCCCCCAGGTGCTAGCTAGCGGCAGTGGCAGCGGCCGGCCACGGGGGGAGCACACACACCTGCGGGTGTCCCCGGGCCGCACACACGGACTGCCCCGCGCCTCCGTGGGTTGCAAATGAGCCCTCCGGGTACCCTTGCCTGCCCTAGGGTTTGTCGGGTGGGGCCGACGCAGGGTGGGTGAGTGGGGGGGGGACTGCTGCTGGCACACACCCACTCCTGAAGCCCACTGGAGCGGTCCAAGGGCTATGAGCTCGGAGCTCGGGCACGGGCTGTCCCAGCAGGGCCTCGCGAGGGTGGACCGATATGCTCCCGGACCAAAAGTGTTGTAAAGGCCCAGGGCACGACTCTCCTGCGACCCCCAGCACCTCCTGGGTGCCCGCCACCACCCTTGGGCCGGGATGAGGTGCCACCTTGTGCGTGGAAGCCCCGCCCAGAGGCAAGAAGAACCCAAGGCCCGAGGGCGCGCCCGACCCTGCAGCCCTGCTGCAGCCACAGGGAACGGGATGTCTGAGAGGGCAGCCCCCACTGCCCAAGCCTCCGCTGGCAGTTCCCCGAAGGGCTGGTGGCGGCTGCGCCTCAGCAGCCAGCCTCCCTCCCACCCTCCCTGCCTCCCTCTGGTCGGGCACTGCAATCCACACAGCCACTTGTGTCCCCTGTGTCCCTGGAGGCCGCAGCGCGTTTTGGGTTTTGGAGCGGACGGGCCCCTCTCGGCTTCCGTAGTCCATTTGCCCCTGGAGCCCGCCAGACCCCTGGCTCTAGGAGGCTGCCCAGGCGGTGCTGCCAACTGCCCCCAGGTGCTAGCTAGTGGCAGTGGCAGCGGCCGGCCACGGGGGGAGCACACACACCTGCGGGTGTCCCCGGGCCGCACACACGGACTGCCCCGCGCCTCCGTGGGTTGCAAATGAGCCCTCCGGGAACCCTTGCCTGCCCTAGGGGCTTGTCGGGCGGGGCCGACGCAGGGTGGGTGAGTGGGGGGGGACTGCTGCTGGCACACACCCACTCCTGAAGCCCACTGGGGCGGTCCAAGGGCTATGAGCTCGGAGCTCGGGCAAAGGCTGTCCCAGCAGGGCCTCGCGAGGGTGGACCGATATGCTCCCGGACCAAAAGTGTTGTAAAGGCCCAGGGCACGACCCTGCTGCGACCCCCAGCACCTCCTGGGAGCCCGCCACCACCCTTGGGCCGGGATGAGGTGCCACCTTGTGAGTGGAAGCCCCGCCCAGAGGCAAGAAGCACCCAAGGCCCTAGGGCGCGCCCGACCCTGCAGCCCTGCTGCAGCCACAGGGAACGGGATGTCTGAGAGGGCAGCCCCCACTGCCCAAGCCTCCGCTGGCAGTTCCCCGAAGGGCTGGTGGCGGCTGCGCCTCAGCAGCCAGCCTCCCTCCCACCCTCCCTGCCTCCCTCTGGTCGGGCACTGCAAGCCACACAGCCACTTGTGTCCCCTGTGTCCCTGGAGGCCGCAGCGCGTTTTGGGTTTTGGAGCGGACGGGCCCCTCTCGGCTTCCGTAGTCCATTTGCCCCTGGAGCCCGCCAGACCCCTGGCTCTAGGAGGCTGCCCAGGCGGTGCTGCCAACTGCCCCCAGGTGCTAGCTAGCGGCAGTGGCAGCGGCCGGCCACGGGGGGAGCACACACACCTGCGGGTGTCCCCGGGCCGCACACACGGACTGCCCCGTGCCTCCGTGGGTTGAAAATGAGCCCTCCGGGAACCCTTGCCTGCCCTAGGGGCTTGTCGGGCGGGGCCGACGCAGGGTGGGTGAGTGGAGGGGGACTGCTGCTGGCACACACCCACTCCTGAAGCCCACTGGGGCGGTCCAAGGGCTATGAGCTCGGAGCTCGGGCACGGGCTGTCCCAGCAGGGCCTCGCGAGGGTGGACCGATATGCTCCCGGACCAAAAGTGTTGTAAAGGCCCAGGGCACGAATCTCCTGCGACCCCCAGCACCTCCTGGGTGCCCGCCACCACCCTTGGGCCGGGATGAGGTGCCACCTTGTGCGTGGAAGCCCCGCCCAGAGGCAAGAAGAACCCAAGGCCCGAGGGCGCGCCCGACCCTGCAGCCCTGCTGCAGCCACAGGGAACGGGATGTCTGAGAGGGCAGCCCCCACTGCCCAAGCCTCCGCTGGCAGTTCCCCGAAGGGCTGGTGGCGGCTGCGCCTCAGCAGCCAGCCTCCCTCCCACCCTCCCTGCCTCCCTCTGGTCGGGCACTGCAAGCCACACAGCCACTTGTGTCCCCTGTGTCCCTGGAGGCCGCAGCGCGTTTTGGGTTTTGGAGCGGACGGGCCCCTCTCGGCTTCCGTAGTCCATTTGCCCCTGGAGCCCGCCAGACCCCTGGCTCTAGGAGGCTGCCCAGGCGGTGCTGCCAACTGCCCCCAGGTGCTAGCTAGCGGCAGTGGCAGCGGCCGGCCACGGGGGGAGCACACACACCTGCGGGTGTCCCCGGGCCGCACACACGGACTGCCCCGCGCCTCCGTGGGTTGCAAATGAGCCCTCCGGGAACCCTTGCCTGCCCTAGGGGCTTGTCGGGCGGGGCCGACGCAGGGTGGGTGAGTGGGGGGGGACTGCTGCTGGCACACACCCACTCCTGAAGCCCACTGGGGCGGTCCAAGGGCTATGAGCTCGGAGCTCGGGCACGGGCTGTCCCAGCAGGGCCTCGCGAGGGTGGACCGATATGCTCCCGGACCAAAAGTGTTGTAAAGGCCCAGGGCACGACCCTGCTGCGACCCCCAGCACCTCCTGGGTGCCCGCCACCACCCTTGGGCCGGGATGAGGTGCCACCTTGTGCGTGGAAGCCCCGCCCAGAGGCAAGAAGCCCCCAAGGCCCGAGGGCGCGCCCGACCCTGCAGCCCTGCTGCAGCCACAGGGAACGGGATGTCTGAGAGGGCAGCCCCCACTGCCCAAGCCTCCGCTGGCAGTTCCCCGAAGGGCTGGTGGCGGCTGCGCCTCAGCAGCCAGCCTCCCTCCCACCCTCCCTGCCTCCCTCTGGTCGGGCACTGCAAGCCACACAGCCACTTGTGTCCCCTGTGTCCCTGGAGGCCGCAGCGCGTTTTGGGTTTTGGAGCGGACGGGCCCCTCTCGGCTTCCGTAGTCCATTTGCCCCCGGAGCCCGCCAGACCCCTGGCTCTAGGAGGCTGCCCAGGCGGTGCTGCCAACTGCCCCCAGGTGCTAGCTAGCGGCAGTGGCAGCGGCCGGCCACGGGGGGAGCACACACACCTGCGGGTGTCCCCGGGCCGCACACACGGACTGCCCCGCGCCTCCGTGGGTTGCAAATGAGCCCTCCGGGAACCCTTGCCTGCCCTAGGGGCTTGTCGGGCGGGGCCGACGCAGGGTGGGTGAGTGGGGGGGGACTGCTGCTGGCACACACCCACTCCTGAAGCCCACTGGGGCGGTCCAAGGGCTATGAGCTCGGAGCTCGGGCACGGGCTGTCCCAGCAGGGCCTCGCGAGGGTGGACCGATATGCTCCCGGACCAAAAGTGTTGTAAAGGCCCAGGGCACGAATCTCCTGCGACCCCAGCACCTCCTGGGTGCCCGCCACCACCCTTGGGCCGGGATGAGGTGCCACCTTGTGCGTGGAAGCCCCGCCTAGAGGCAATAAGCCCCCAAGGCCCGAGGGCGCGCCCGACCCTGCAGCCCTGCTGCAGCCACAGGGAACGGGATGTCTGAGAGGGCAGCCCCCACTGCCCAAGCCTCCGCTGGCAGTTCCCCGAAGGGCTGGTGGCGGCTGCGCCTCAGCAGCCAGCCTCCCTCCCACCCTCCCTGCCTCCCTCTGGTCGGGCACTGCAAGCCACACAGCCACTTGTGTCCCCTGTGTCCCTGGAGGCCGCAGCGCGTTTTGGGTTTTGGAGCGGACGGGCCCCTCTCGGCTTCCGTAGTCCATTTGCCCCCGGAGCCCGCCAGACCCCTGGCTCTAGGAGGCTGCCCAGGCGGTGCTGCCAACTGCCCCCAGGTGCTAGCTAGCGGCAGTGGCAGCGGCCGGCCACGGGGGGAGCACACACACCTGCGGGTGTCCCCGGGCCGCACACACGGACTGCCCCGCGCCTCCGTGGGTTGCAAATGAGCCCTCCGGGAACCCTTGCCTGCCCTAGGGTTTGTCGGGTGGGGCCGACGCAGGGTGGGTGAGTGGGGGGGGACTGCTGCTGGCACACACCCACTCCTGAAGCCCACTGGAGCGGTCCAAGGGCTATGAGCTCGGAGCTCGGGCACGGGCTGTCCCAGCAGGGCCTCCCGAGGGTGGACCGATATGCTCCCGGACCAAAAGTGTTGTAAAGGCCCAGGGCACGACTCTCCTGCGACCCCCAGCACCTCCTGGGTGCCCGCCACCACCCTTGGGCCGGGATGAGGTGCCACCTTGTGCGTGGAAGCCCCGCCCAGAGGCAAGAAGAACCCAAGGCCCGAGGGCGCGCCCGACCCTGCAGCCCTGCTGCAGCCACAGGGAACGGGATGTCTGAGAGGGCAGCCCCCACTGCCCAAGCCTCCGCTGGCAGTTCCCCGAAGGGCTGGTGGCGGCTGCGCCTCAGCAGCCAGCCTCCCTCCCACCCTCCCTGCCTCCCTCTGGTCGGGCACTGCAAGCCACACAGCCACTTGTGTCCCCTGTGTCCCTGGAGGCCGCAGCGCGTTTTGGGTTTTGGAGCGGACGGGCCCCTCTCGGCTTCCGTAGTCCATTTGCCCCTGGAGCCCGCCAGACCCCTGGCTCTAGGAGGCTGCCCAGGCGGTGCTGCCAACTGGCCCCAGGTGCTAGCTAGTGGCAGTGGCAGCGGCCGGCCACGGGGGGAGCACACACACCTGCGGGTGTCCCCGGGCCGCACACACGGACTGCCCCGCGCCTCCGTGGGTTGCAAATGAGCCCTCCGGGAACCCTTGCCTGCCCTAGGGGCTTGTCGGGCGGGGCCGACGCAGGGTGGGTGAGTGGGGGGGGACTGCTGCTGGCACACACCCACTCCTGAAGCCCACTGGGGCGGTCCAAGGGCTATGAGCTCGGAGCTCGGGCAAAGGCTGTCCCAGCAGGGCCTCGCGAGGGTGGACCGATATGCTCCCGGACCAAAAGTGTTGTAAAGGCCCAGGGCACGACCCTGCTGCGACCCCCAGCACCTCCTGGGAGCCCGCCACCACCCTTGGGCCGGGATGAGGTGCCACCTTGTGAGTGGAAGCCCCGCCCAGAGGCAACAAGCACCCAAGGCCCTAGGGCGCGCCCGACCCTGCAGCCCTGCTGCAGCCACAGGGAACGGGATGTCTGAGAGGGCAGCCCCCACTGCCCAAGCCTCCGCTGGCAGTTCCCCGAAGGGCTGGTGGCGGCTGCGCCTCAGCAGCCAGCCTCCCTCCCACCCTCCCTGCCTCCCTCTGGTCGGGCACTGCAAGCCACACAGCCACTTGTGTCCCCTGTGTCCCTGGAGGCCGCAGCGCGTTTTGGGTTTTGGAGCGGACGGGCCCCTCTCGGCTTCCGTAGTCCATTTGCCCCTGGAGCCCGCCAGACCCCTGGCTCTAGGAGGCTGCCCAGGCGGTGCTGCCAACTGCCCCCAGGTGCTAGCTAGCGGCAGTGGCAGCGGCCGGCCACGGGGGGAGCACACACACCTGCGGGTGTCCCCGGGCCGCACACACGGACTGCCCCGCGCCTCCGTGGGTTGCAAATGAGCCCTCCGGGAACCCTTGCCTGCCCTAGGGGCTTGTCGGGCGGGGCCGACGCAGGGTGGGTGAGTGGGGGGGGACTGCTGCTGGCACACACCCACTCCTGAAGCCCACTGGGGCGGTCCAAGGGCTATGAGCTCGGAGCTCGGGCACGGGCTGTCCCAGCAGGGCCTCGCGAGGGTGGACCGATATGCTCCCGGACCAAAAGTGTTGTAAAGGCCCAGGGCACGACCCTGCTGCGACCCCCAGCACCTCCTGGGTGCCCACCACCACCCTTGGGCCGGGATGAGGTGCCACCTTGTGCGTGGAAGCCCCGCCCAGAGGCAAGAAGCCCCCAAGGCCCGAGGGCGCGCCCGACCCTGCAGCCCTGCTGCAGCCACAGGGAACGGGATGTCTGAGAGGGTAGCCCCCACTGCCCAAGCCTCCGCTGGCAGTTCCCCGAAGGGCTGGTGGCGGCTGCGCCTCAGCAGCCAGCCTCCCTCCCACCCTCCCTGCCTCCCTCTGGTCGGGCACTGCAAGCCACACAGCCACTTGTGTCCCCTGTGTCCCTGGAGGCCGCAGCGCGTTTTGGGTTTTGGAGCGGACGGGCCCCTCTCGGCTTCCGTAGTCCATTTGCCCCCGGAGCCCGCCAGACCCCTGGCTCTAGGAGGCTGCCCAGGCGGTGCTGCCAACTGCCCCCAGGTGCTAGCTAGCGGCAGTGGCAGCGGCCGGCCACGGGGGGAGCACACACACCTGCGGGTGTCCCCGGGCCGCACACACGGACTGCCCCGCGCCTCCGTGGGTTGCAAATGAGCCCTCCAGGAACCCTTGCCTGCCCTAGGGGCTTGTCGGGCGGGGCCGACGCAGGGTGGGTGAGTGGGGGGGGACTGCTGCTGGCACACACCCACTCCTGAAGCCCACTGGGGCGGTCCAAGGGCTATGAGCTCGGAGCTCGCGCACGGGCTGTCCCAGCAGGGCCTCGCGAGTGTGGACCGATATGCTCCCGGACCAAAAGTGTTGTAAAGGCCCAGGGCACGACTCTCCTGCGACCCCCAGCACCTCCTGGGTGCCCGCCACCACCCTTGGGCCGGGATGAGGTGCCACCTTGTGCGTGGAAGCCCCGCCCAGAGGCAAGAAGCCCCCAAGGCCCGAGGGCACGCCCGACCCTGCAGCCCTGCTGCAGCCACAGGGAACGGGATGTCTGAGAGGGCAGCCCCCACTGCCCAAGCCTCCGCTGGCAGTTCCCCGAAGGGCTGGTGGCGGCTGCGCCTCAGCAGCCAGCCTCCCTCCCACCCTCCCTGCCTCCCTCTGGTCGGGCACTGCAAGCCACACAGCCACTTGTGTCCCCTGTGTCCCTGGAGGCCGCAGCGCGTTTTGGGTTTTGGAGCGGACGGGCCCCTCTCGGCTTCCGTAGTCCATTTGCCCCCGGAGCCCGCCAGACCCCTGGCTCTAGGAGGCTGCCCAGGCGGTGCTGCCAACCCGGGCCGCACACACGGACTGCCCCGCGCCTCCGTGGGTTGCAAATGAGCCCTCCGGGAACCCTTGCCTGCCCTAGGGGCTTGTCGGGCGGGGCCGACGCAGGGTGGGTGAGTGGGGGGGGGACTGCTGCTGGCACACACACCCACTCCTGAAGCCCACTGGGGCGGTCCAAGGGCTATGAGCTCGGAGCTCGGGCACGGGCTGTCCCAGCAGGGCCTCGCGAGGGTGGACCGATATGCTCCCGGACCAAAAGTGTTGTAAAGGCCCCAGGGCACGACCCTGCTGCGACCCCCAGCACCTCCTGGGTGCCCGCCACCCGCCCTTGGACCGGGATGAGGTGCCACCTTGTGCGTGGAAGCCCCGCCCAGAGGCAAGAAGCCCCCAAGGCCCGAGGGCGCGCCCGACCCTGCAGCCCTGCTGCAGCCACAGGGAACGGGATGTCTGAGAGGGCAGCCCCCACTGCCCAAGCCTCCGCTGGCAGTTCCCCGAAGGGCTGGTGGCGGCTGCGCCTCAGCAGCCAGCCTCCCTCCCACCCTCCCTGCCTCCCTCTGGTCGGGCACTGCAAGCCACACAGCCACTTGTGTCCCCTGTGTCCCTGGAGGCCGCAGCGCGTTTTGGGTTTTGGAGCGGACGAGCCCCTCTCGGCTTCCGTAGTCCATTTGCCCCCGGAGCCCGCCAGACCCCTGGCTCTAGGAGGCTGCCCAGGCGGTGCTGCCAACTGCCCCCCAGGTGCTAGCTAGCGGCAGTGGCAGCGGCCGGCCACGGGGGGAGCACACACACCTGCGGGTGTCCCCGGGCCGCACACACGGACTGCCCCGCGCCTCCGTGGGTTGCAAATGAGCCCTCCGGGAACCCTTGCCTGCCCTAGGGGCTTGTCGGGCGGGGCCGACGCAGGGTGGGTGAGTGGGGGGGGCTGCTGCTGGCACACACCCCACTCCTGAAGCCCACTGGGGGCGGTCCAAGGGCTATGAGCTCGGAGCTCGGGCACGGGCTGTCCCAGCAGGGCCTCGCGAGGGTGGACCGATATGCTCCCGGACCAAAAGTGTTGTAAAGGCCCAGGGCACGACCCTGCTGCGACCCCCAGCACCTCCTGGGTGCCCGCCACCACCCTTGGGCCGGGATGAGGTGCCACCTTGTGCGTGGAAGCCCCGCCCAGAGGCAAGAAGCCCCCAAGGCCCGAGGGGATGAGGTGCCACCTTGTGCGTGGAAGCCCCGCCCAGAGGCAAGAAGCCCCCAAGGCCCGAGGGCGCGCCCGACCCTGCAGCCCTGCTGCAGCCACAGGGAACGGGATGTCTGAGAGGGCAGCCCCCACTGCCCAAGCCTCCGCTGGCAGTTCCCCGAAGGGCTGGTGGCGGCTGCGCCTCAGCAGCCAGCCTCCCTCCCACCCTCCCTGCCTCCCTCTGGTCGGGCACTGCAAGCCACACAGCCACTTGTGTCCCCTGTGTCCCTGGAGGCCGCAGCGCGTTTTGGGTTTTGGAGCGGACGGGCCCCTCTCGGCTTCCGTAGTCCATTTGCCCCCGGAGCCCGCCAGACCCCTGGCTCTAGGAGGCTGCCCAGGCGGTGCTGCCAACTGCCCCCAGGTGCTAGCTAGCGGCAGTGGCAGCGGCCGGCCACGGGGGGAGCACACACACCTGCGGGTGTCCCCGGGCCGCACACACGGACTGCCCCGCGCCTCCGTGGGTTGCAAATGAGCCCTCCGGGAACCCTTGCCTGCCCTAGGGGCTTGTCGGGCGGGGCCGACGCAGGGTGGGTGAGTGGGGGGGGACTGCTGCTGGCACACACCCACTCCTGAAGCCCACTGGGGTGGTCCAAGGGCTATGAGCTCGGAGCTCGGGCACGGGCTGTCCCAGCAGGGCCTCGCGAGGGTGGACCGATATGCTCCCGGACCAAAAGTGTTGTAAAGGCCCAGGGCACGACCCTGCTGCGACCCCCAGCACCTCCTGGGTGCCCGCCACCACCCTTGGGCCGGGATGAGGTGCCACCTTGTGCGTGGAAGCCCCGCCCAGAGGCAAGAAGCCCCCAAGGCCCGAGGGCGCGCCCGACCCTGCAGCCCTGCTGCAGCCACAGGGAACGGGATGTCTGAGAGGGCAGCCCCCACTGCCCAAGCCTCCGCTGGCAGTTCCCCGAAGGGCTGGTGGCGGCTGCGCCTCAGCAGCCAGCCTCCCTCCCACCCTCCCTGCCTCCCTCTGGTCGGGCACTGCAAGCCACACAGCCACTTGTGTCCCCTGTGTCCCTGGAGGCCGCAGCGCGTTTTGGGTTTTGGAGCGGACGGGCCCCTCTCGGCTTCCGTAGTCCATTTGCCCCCGGAGCCCGCCAGACCCCTGGCTCTAGGAGGCTGCCCAGGCGGTGCTGCCAACTGCCCCCAGGTGCTAGCTAGCGGCAGTGGCAGCGGCCGGCCACGGGGGGAGCACACACACCTGCGGGTGTCCCCGGGCCGCACACACGGACTGCCCCGCGCCTCCGTGGGTTGCAAATGAGCCCTCCGGGAACCCTTGCCTGCCCTAGGGGCTTGTCGGGCGGGGCCGACGCAGGGTGGGTGAGTGGGGGGGGACTGCTGCTGGCACACACCCACTCCTGAAGCCCACTGGGGCGGTCCAAGGGCTATGAGCTCGGAGCTCGGGCACGGGCTGTCCCAGCAGGGCCTCGCGAGGGTGGACCGATATGCTCCCGGACCAAAAGTGTTGTAAAGGCCCAGGGCACGACCCTGCTGCGACCCCCAGCACCTCCTGGGTGCCCACCACCACCCTTGGGCCGGGATGAGGTGCCACCTTGTGCGTGGAAGCCCCGCCCAGAGGCAAGAAGCCCCCAAGGCCCGAGGGCGCGCCCGACCCTGCAGCCCTGCTGCAGCCACAGGGAACGGGATGTCTGAGAGGGCAGCCCCCACTGCCCAAGCCTCCGCTGGCAGTTCCCCGAAGGGCTGGTGGCGGCTGCGCCTCAGCAGCCAGCCTCCCTCCCACCCTCCCTGCCTCCCTCTGGTCGGGCACTGCAAGCCACACAGCCACTTGTGTCCCCTGTGTCCCTGGAGGCCGCAGCGCGTTTTGGGTTTTGGAGCGGACGGGCCCCTCTCGGCTTCCGTAGTCCATTTGCCCCCGGAGCCCGCCAGACCCCTGGCTCTAGGAGGCTGCCCAGGCGGTGCTGCCAACTGCCCCCAGGTGCTAGCTAGCGGCAGTGTCAGCGGCCGGCCACGTGGGGAGCACACACACCTGCGGGTGTCCCCGGGCCGCACACACGGACTGCCCCGCGCCTCCGTGGGTTGCAAATGAGCCCTCCGGGAACCCTTGCCTGCCCTAGGGGCTTGTCGGGCGGGGCCGACGCAGGGTGGGTGAGTGGGGGGGACTGCTGCTGGCACACACCCACTCCTGAAGCCCACTGGGGCGGTCCAAGGGCTATGAGCTCGGAGCTCGGGCACGGGCTGTCCCAGCAGGGCCTCGCGAGGGTGGACTGATATGCTCCCGGACCAAAAGTGTTGTAAAGGCCCAGGGCACGACCCTGCTGCGACCCCCAGCACCTCCTGGGTGCCCGCCACCACCCTTGGGCCGGGATGAGGTGCCACCTTGTGCGTGGAAGCCCCGCCCAGAGGCAAGAAGCCCCCAAGGCCCGAGGGCGCGCCCGACCCTGCAGCCCTGCTGCAGCCACAGGGAACGGGATGTCTGAGAGGGCAGCCCCCACTGCCCAAGCCTCCGCTGGCAGTTCCCCGAAGGGCTGGTGGCGGCTGCGCCTCAGCAGCCAGCCTCCCTCCCACCCTCCCTGCCTCCCTCTGGTCGGGCACTGCAAGCCACACAGCCACTTGTGTCCCCTGTGTCCCTGGAGGCCGCAGCGCGTTTTGGGTTTTGGAGCGGACGGGCCCCTCTCGGCTTCCGTAGTCCATTTGCCCCCGGAGCCCGCCAGACCCCTGGCTCTAGGAGGCTGCCCAGGCGG
The DNA here is from genome assembly GCF_033115175.1 of Lepus europaeus. Taxonomy (NCBI): domain Eukaryota; kingdom Metazoa; phylum Chordata; class Mammalia; order Lagomorpha; family Leporidae; genus Lepus; species Lepus europaeus. The sequence goes on from NW_026909112.1 coordinate 159,842, forward strand.
TGCTGCCAACTGACCCCAGGTGCTAGCTAGCGGCAGTGGCAGCGGCCGGCCACGGGGGGAGCACACACACCTGCGGGAGTCCCCGGGCCGCACACACGGACTGCCCCGCGCCTCCGTGGGTTGCAAATGAGCCCTCCGGGAACCCTTGCCTGCCCTAGGGGCTTGTCGGGCAGGGCCGACGCAGGGTGGGTGAGTGGGGGGGGACTGCTGCTGGCACACACCCACTCCTGAAGCCCACTGGGGCGGTCCAAGGGCTATGAGCTCGGAGCTCGCGCACGGGCTGTCCCAGCAGGGCCTCGCGAGTGTGGACCGATATGCTCCCGGACCAAAAGTGTTGTAAAGGCCCAGGGCACGACTCTCCTGCGACCCCCAGCACCTCCTGGGTGCCCGCCACCACCCTTGGGCCGGGATGAGGTGCCACCTTGTGCGTGGAAGCCCCGCCCAGAGGCAAGAAGCCCCCAAGGCCCGAGGGCGCGCCCGACCCTGCAGCCCTGCTGCAGCCACAGGGAACGGGATGTCTGAGAGGGCAGCCCCCACTGCCCAAGCCTCCGCTGGCAGTTCCCCGAAGGGCTGGTGGCGGCTGCGCCTCAGCAGCCAGCCTCCCTCCCACCCTCCCTGCCTCCCTCTGGTCGGGCACTGCAAGCCACACAGCCACTTGTGTCCCCTGTGTCCCTGGAGGCCGCAGCGCGTTTTGGGTTTTGGAGCGGACGGGCCCCTCTCGGCTTCCGTAGTCCATTTGCCCCCGGAGCCCGCCAGACCCCTGGCTCTAGGAGGCTGCCCAGGCGGTGCTGCCAACTGCCCCCAGGTGCTAGCTAGCGGCAGTGGCAGCGGCCGGCCACGGGGGGAGCACACACACCTGCGGGTGTCCCCGGGCCGCACACACGGACTGCCCCGCGCCTCCGTGGGTTGCAAATGAGCCCTCCGGGAACCCTTGCCTGCCCTAGGGGCTTGTCGGGCGGGGCCGACGCAGGGTGGGTGAGTGGGGGGGGACTGCTGCTGGCACACACCCACTCCTGAAGCCCACTGGGGCGGTCCAAGGGCTATGAGCTCGGAGCTCGGGCACGGGCTGTCCCAGCAGGGCCTCGCGAGGGTGGACCGATATGCTCCCGGACCAAAAGTGTTGTAAAGGCCCAGGGCACGACCCTGCTGCGACCCCCAGCACCTCCTGGGTGCCCGCCACCGCCCTTGGGCCGGGATGAGGTGCCACCTTGTGCGTGGAAGCCCCGCCCAGAGGCAAGAAGCCCCCAAGGCCCGAGGGCGCGCCCGACCCTGCAGCCCTGCTGCAGCCACAGGGAACGGGATGTCTGAGAGGGCAGCCCCCACTGCCCAAGCCTCCGCTGGCAGTTCCCCGAAGGGCTGGTGGCGGCTGCACCTCAGCAGCCAGCCTCCCTCCCACCCTCCCTGCCTCCCTCTGGTCGGGCACTGCAAGCCACACAGCCACTTGTGTCCCCTGTGTCCCTGGAGGCCGCAGCGCGTTTTGGGTTTTGGAGCGGACGGGCCCCTCTCGGCTTCCGTAGTCCATTTGCCCCCGGAGCCCGCCAGACCCCTGGCTCTAGGAGGCTGCCCAGGCGGTGCTGCCAACTGCCCCCAGGTGCTAGCTAGCGGCAGTGGCAGCGGCCGGCCACGGGGTAGCACACACACCTGCGGGTGTCCCCGGGCCGCACACACGGACTGCCCCGCGCCTCCGTGGGTTGCAAATGAGCCCTCCGGGAACCCTTGCCTGCCCTAGGGGCTTGTCGGGCGGGGCCGACGCAGGGTGGGTGAGTGGGGGGGGACTGCTGCTGGCACACACCCACTCCTGAAGCCCACTGGGGCGGTCCAAGGGCTATGAGCTCGGAGCTCGGGCATGGGCTGTCCCAGCAGGGCTTCGCGAGTGTGGACCGATATGCTCCCGGAACAAAAGTGTTGTAAAGGCCCAGGGCACGACCCTGCTGCGACCCCCAGCACCTCCTGGGTGCCCGCCACCACCCTTGGGCCGGGATGAGGTGCCACCTTGTGCGTGGAAGCCCCGCCCAGAGGCAAGAAGCCCCCAAGGCCCGAGGGCGCGCCCGACCCTGCAGCCCTGCTGCAGCCACAGGGAACGGGATGTCTGAGAGGGCAGCCCCCACTGCCCAAGCCTCCGCTGGCAGTTCCCCGAAGGGCTGGTGGCGGCTGCGCCTCAGCAGCCAGCCTCCCTCCCACCCTCCCTGCCTCCCTCTGGTCGGGCACTGCAAGCCACACAGCCACTTGTGTCCCCTGTGTCCCTGGAGGCCGCAGCGCGTTTTGGGTTTTGGAGCGGACGGGCCCCTCTCGGCTTCCGTAGTCCATTTGCCCCCGGAGCCCGCCAGACCCCTGGCTCTAGGAGGCTGCCCAGGCGGTGCTGCCAACTGCCCCCAGGTGCTAGCTAGCGGCAGAGGCAGCGGCCGGCCACGGGGGGAGCACACACACCTGCGGGTGTCCCCGGGCCGCACACACGGACTGCCCCGCGCCTCCGTGGGTTGCAAATGAGCCCTCCGGGAACCCTTGCCTGCCCTAGGGGCTTGTCGGGCGGGGCCGACGCAGGGTGGGTGAGTGGGGGGGGACTGCTGCTGGCACACACCCACTCCTGAAGCCCACTGGGGCGGTCCAAGGGCTATGAGCTCGGAGCTCGGGCACGGGCTGTCCCAGCAGGGCCTCGCGAGGGTGGACCGATATGCTCCCGGACCAAAAGTGTTGTAAAGGCCCAGGGCACGACTCTCCTGCGACCCCCAGCACCTCCTGGGTGCCCGCCACCACCCTTGGGCCGGGATGAGGTGCCACCTTGTGCGTGGAAGCCCCGCCCAGAGGCAAGAAGCCCCCAAGGCCCGAGGGCGCGCCCGACCCTGCAGCCCTGCTGCAGCCACAGGGAACGGGATGTCTGAGAGGGCAGCCCCCACTGCCCAAGCCTCCGCTGGCAGTTCCCCGAAGGGCTGGTGGCGGCTGCGCCTCAGCAGCCAGCCTCCCTCCCACCCTCCCTGCCTCCCTCTGGTCGGGCACTGCAAGCCACACAGCCACTTGTGTCCCCTGTGTCCCTGGAGGCCGCAGCGCGTTTTGGGTTTTGGAGCGGACGGGCCCCTCTCGGCTTCCGTAGTCCATTTGCCCCCGGAGCCCGCCAGACCCCTGGCTCTAGGAGGCTGCCCAGGCGGTGCTGCCAACTGCCCCCAGGTGCTAGCTAGCGGCAGTGGCAGCGGCCGGCCACGGGGTAGCACACACACCTGCGGGTGTCCCCGGGCCGCACACACGGACTGCCCCGCGCCTCCGTGGGTTGCAAATGAGCCCTCCGGGAACCCTTGCCTGCCCTAGGGGCTTGTCGGGCGGGGCCGACGCAGGGTGGGTGAGTGGGGGGGGACTGCTGCTGGCACACACCCACTCCTGAAGCCCACTGGGGCGGTCCAAGGGCTATGAGCTCGGAGCTCGGGCATGGGCTGTCCCAGCAGGGCTTCACGAGGGTGGACCGATATGCTCCCGGAACAAAAGTGTTGTAAAGGCCCAGGGCACGACCCTGCTGCGACCCCCAGCACCTCCTGGGTGCCCGCCACCACCCTTGGGCCGGGATGAGGTGCCACCTTGTGCGTGGAAGCCCCGCCCAGAGGCAAGAAGCCCCCAAGGCCCGAGGGCGCGCCCGACCCTGCAGCCCTGCTGCAGCCACAGGGAACGGGATGTCTGAGAGGGCAGCCCCCACTGCCCAAGCCTCCGCTGGCAGTTCCCCGAAGGGCTGGTGGCGGCTGCGCCTCAGCAGCCAGCCTCCCTCCCACCCTCCCTGCCTCCCTCTGGTCGGGCACTGCAAGCCACACAGCCACTTGTGTCCCCTGTGTCCCTGGAGGCCGCAGCGCGTTTTGGGTTTTGGAGCGGACGGGCCCCTCTCGGCTTCCGTAGTCCATTTGCCCCCGGAGCCCGCCAGACCCCTGGCTCTAGGAGGCTGCCCAGGCGGTGCTGCCAACTGCCCCCAGGTGCTAGCTAGCGGCAGTGGCAGCGGCCGGCCACGGGGGGAGCACACACACCTGCGGGTGTCCCCGGGCCGCACACACGGACTGCCCCGCGCCTCCGTGGGTTGCAAATGAGCCCTCCGGGAACCCTTGCCTGCCCTAGGGGCTTGTCGCGTGGGGCCGACGCAGGGTGGGTGAGTGGGGGGGGACTGCTGCTGGCACACACCCACTCCTGAAGCCCACTGGGGCGGTCCAAGGGCTATGAGCTCGGAGCTCGGGCACGGGCTGTCCCAGCAGGGCTTCGCGAGGGTGGACCGATATGCTCCCGGACCAAAAGTGTTGTAAAGGCCCAGGGCACGACCCTGCTGCGACCCCCAGCACCTCCTGGGTGCCCGCCACCACCCTTGGGCCGGGATGAGGTGCCACCTTGTGCGTGGAAGCCCCGCCCAGAGGCAAGAAGCCCCCAAGGCCCGAGGGCGCGCCCGACCCTGCAGCCCTGCTGCAGCCACAGGGAACGGGATGTCTGAGAGGGCAGCCCCCACTGCCCAAGCCTCCGCTGGCAGTTCCCCGAAGGGCTGGTGGCGGCTGCGCCTCAGCAGCCAGCCTCCCTCCCACCCTCCCTGCCTCCCTCTGGTCGGGCACTGCAAGCCACACAGCCACTTGTGTCCCCTGTGTCCCTGGAGGCCGCAGCGCGTTTTGGGTTTTGGAGCGGACGGGCCCCTCTCGGCTTCCGTAGTCCATTTGCCCCCGGAGCCCGCCAGACCCCTGGCTCTAGGAGGCTGCCCAGGCGGTGCTGCCAACTGCCCCCAGGTGCTAGCTAGCGGCAGTGGCAGCGGCCGGCCACGGGGGGAGCACACACAACTGCGGGTGTCCCCGGGCCGCACACACGGACTGCCCCGCGCCTCCGTGGGTTGCAAATGAGCCCTCCGGGAACCCTTGCCTGCCCTAGGGGCTTGTCGGGTGGGGCCGACGCAGGGTGGGTGAGTGGGGGGGGACTGCTGCTGGCACACACCCACTCCTGAAGCCCACTGGGGCGGTCCAAGGGCTATGAGCTCGGAGCTCGGGCACGGGCTGTCCCAGCAGGGCCTCGCGAGGGAGGACCGATATGCTCCCGGAACAAAAGTGTTGTAAAGGCCCAGGGCACGACCCTGCTGCGACCCCCAGCACCTCCTGGGTGCCCGCCACCACCCTTGGGCCGGGATGAGGTGCCACCTTGTGCGTGGAAGCCCTGCCCAGAGGCAAGAAGCCCCCAAGGCCCGAGGGCGCGCCCGACCCTGCAGCCCTGCTGCAGCCACAGGGAACGGGATGTCTGAGAGGGCAGCCCCCACTGCCCAAGCCTCCGCTGGCAGTTCCCCGAAGGGCTGGTGGCGGCTGCGCCTCAGCAGCCAGCCTCCCTCCCACCCTCCCTGCCTCCCTCTGGTCGGGCACTGCAAGCCACACAGCCACTTGTGTCCCCTGTGTCCCTGGAGGCCGCAGCGCGTTTTGGGTTTTGGAGCGGACGGGCCCCTCTCGGCTTCCGTAGTCCATTTGCCCCCGGAGCCCGCCAGACCCCTGGCTCTAGGAGGCTGCCCAGGCGGTGCTGCCAACTGCCCCCAGGTGCTAGCTAGCGGCAGTGGCAGCGGCCGGCCACGGGGGGAGCACACACACCTGCGGGTGTCCCCGGGCCGCACACACGGACTGCCCCGCGCCTCCGTGGGTTGCAAATGAGCCCTCCGGGAACCCTTGCCTGCCCTAGGGGCTTGTCGGGCGGGGCCGACGCAGGGTGGGTGAGTGGGGGGGGACTGCTGCTGGCACACACCCACTCCTGAAGCCCACTGGGCGGTCCAAGGGCTATGAGCTCGGAGCTCGGGCACGGGCTGTCCCAGCAGGGCCTCGCGAGGGTGGACCGATATGCTCCCGGACCAAAAGTGTTGTAAAGGCCCAGGGCACGACTCTCCTGCGACCCCCAGCACCGCCTGGGTGCCCGCCACCACCCTTGGGCCGGGATGAGGTGCCACCTTGTGCGTGGAAGCCCCGCCCAGAGGCAAGAAGCCCCCAAGGCCCGAGGGCGCGCCCGACCCTGCAGCCCTGCTGCAGCCACAGGGAACGGGATGTCTGAGAGGGCAGCCCCCACTGCCCAAGCCTCCGCTGGCAGTTCCCCGAAGGGCTGGTGGCGGCTGCGCCTCAGCAGCCAGCCTCCCTTCCATCCTCCCTGCCTCCCTCTGGTCGGGCACTGCAAGCCACACAGCCACTTGTGTCCCCTGTGTCCCTGGAGGCCGCAGCGCGTTTTGGGTTTTGGAGCGGACGGGCCCCTCTCGGCTTCCGTAGTCCATTTGCCCCCGGAGCCCGCCAGACCCCTGGCTCTAGGAGGCTGCCCAGGCGGTGCTGCCAACTGCCCCCAGGTGCTAGCTAGCGGCAGTGGCAGCGGCCGGCCACGGGGGGAGCACACACACCTGCGGGTGTCCCCGGGCCGCACACACGGACTGCCCCGCGCCTCCGTGGGTTGCAAATGAGCCCTCCGGGAACCCTTGCCTGCCCTAGGGGCTTGTCGGGCGGGGCCGACGCAGGGTGGGTGAGTGGGGGGGGGACTGCTGCTGGCACACACCCACTCCTGAAGCCCACTGGGGCGGTCCAAGGGCTATGAGCTCGGAGCTCGGGCACGGGCTGTCCCAGCAGGGCCTCGCGAGGGTGGACCGATATGCTCCCGGACCAAAAGTGTTGTAAAGGCCCAGGGCACGACTCTCCTGCGACCCCCAGCACCTCCTGGGTGCCCGCCACCACCCTTGGGCCGGGATGACGTGCCACCTTGTGCGTGGAAGCCCCGCCCAGAGGCAAGAAGCCCCCAAGGCCCGAGGGCGCGCCCGACCCTGCAGCCCTGCTGCAGCCACAGGGAACGGGATGTCTGAGAGGGCAGCCCCCACTGCCCAAGCCTCCGCTGGTAGTTCCCCGAAGGGCTGGTGGTGGCTGCGCCTCAGCAGCCAGCCTCCCTCCCACCCTCCCTGCCTCCCTCTGGTCGGGCACTGCAAGCCACACAGCCACTTGTGTCCCCTGCGTCCCTGGAGGCCGCAGCGCGTTTTGGGTTTTGGAGCGGACGGGCCCCTCTCGGCTTCCGTAGTCCATTTGCCCCCGGAGCCCGCCAGACCCCTGGCTCTAGGAGGCTGCCCAGGCGGTGCTGCCAACTGCCCCCAGGTGCTAGGTAGCGGCAGTGGCAGCGGCCGGCCACGGGGGGAGCACACACACCTGCGGGTGTCCCCGGGCCGCACACACGGACTGCCCCGCGCCTCCGTGGGTTGCAAATGAGCCCTCCGGGAACCCTTGCCTGCCCTAGGGGCTTGTCGGGCGGGGCCGACGCAGGGTGGGTGAGTGGGGGGGGACTGCTGCTGGCACACACCCTCTCCTGAAGCCCACTGGGGCGGTCCAAGGGCTATGAGCTCGGAGCTCGGGCACGGGCTGTCCCAGCAGGGCCTCGCGAGGGTGGACCGATATGCTCCCGGACCAAAAGTGTTGTAAAGGCCCAGGGCACGACTCTCCTGCGACCCCCAGCACCGCCTGGGTGCCCGCCACCACCCTTGGGCCGGGATGAGGTGCCAGCTTGTGCGTGGAAGCCCCGCCCAGAGGCAAGAAGCCCCCAAGGCCCGAGGGCGCGCCCGACCCTGCAGCCCTGCTGCAGCCACAGGGAACGGGATGTCTGAGAGGGCAGCCCCCACTGCCCAAGCCTCCGCTGGCAGTTCCCCGAAGGGCTGGTGGCGGCTGCGCCTCAGCAGCCAGCCTCCCTCCCACCCTCCCTGCCTCCCTCTGGTCGGGCACTGCAAGCCACACAGCCACTTGTGTCCCCTGTGTCCCTGGAGGCCGCAGCGCGTTTTGGGTTTTGGAGCGGACGGGCCCCTCTCGGCTTCCGTAGTCCATTTGCCCCCGGAGCCCGCCAGACCCCTGGCTCTAGGAGGCTGCCCAGGCGGTGCTGCCAACTGCCCCCAGGTGCTAGCTAGCGGCAGTGGCAGCGGCCGGCCACGGGGGGAGCACACACACCTGCGGGCGTCCCCGGGCCGCACACACGGACTGCCCCGCGCCTCCGTGGGTTGCAAATGAGCCCTCCGGGAACCCTTGCCTGCCCTAGGGGCTTGTCGGGCGGGGCCGACGCAGGGTGGGTGAGTGGGGGGGGACTGCTGCTGGCACACACCCACTCCTGAAGCCCACTGGGGCGGTCCAAGGGCTATGAGCTCGGAGCTCGGGCACGGGCTGTCCCAGCAGGGCCTCGCGAGGGTGGACCGATATGCTCCCGGACCAAAAGTGTTGTAAAGGCCCAGGGCACGACTCTCCTGCGACCCCCAGCACCTCCTGGGTGCCCGCCACCACCCTTGGGCCGGGATGAGGTGCCACCTTGTGCGTGGAAGCCCCGCCCAGAGGCAAGAAGCCCCCAAGGCCCGAGGGCGCGCCCGACCCTGCAGCCCTGCTGCAGCCACAGGGAACGGGATGTCTGAGAGGGCAGCCCCCACTGCCCAAGCCTCCGCTGGCAGTTCCCCGAAGGGCTGGTGGCGGCTGCGCCTCAGCAGCCAGCCTCCCTCCCACCCTCCCTGCCTCCCTCTGGTCGGGCACTGCAAGCCACACAGCCACTTGTGTCCCCTGTGTCCCTGGAGGCCGCAGCGCGTTTTGGGTTTTGGAGCGGACGGGCCCCTCTCGGCTTCCGTAGTCCATTTGCCCCCGGAGCCCGCCAGACCCCTGGCTCTAGGAGGCTGCCCAGGCGGTGCTGCCAACTGCCCCCAGGTGCTAGCTAGCGGCAGTGGCAGCGGCCGGCCACGGGGGGAGCACACACACCTGCGGGTGTCCCCGGGCCGCACACACGGACTGCCCCGCGCCTCCGTGGGTTGCAAATGAGCCCTCCGGGAACCCTTGCCTGCCCTAGGGGCTTGTCGGGCGGGGCCGACGCAGGGTGGGTGAGTGGGGGGGGACTGCTGCTGGCACACACCCACTCCTGAAGCCCACTGGGGCGGTCCAAGGGCTATGAGCTCGGAGCTCGGGCACGGGCTGTCCCAGCAGGGCCTCGCGAGGGTGGACCGATATGCTCCCGGACCAAAAGTGTTGTAAAGGCCCAGGGCACGACTCTCCTGCGACCCCCAGCACCTCCTGGGTGCCCGCCACCACCCTTGGGCCGGGATGACGTGCCACCTTGTGCGTGGAAGCCCCGCCCAGAGGCAAGAAGCCCCCAAGGCCCGAGGGCGCGCCCGACCCTGCAGCCCTGCTGCAGCCACAGGGAACGGGATGTCTGAGAGGGCAGCCCCCACTGCCCAAGCCTCCGCTGGCAGTTCCCCGAAGGGCTGGTGGTGGCTGCGCCTCAGCAGCCAGCCTCCCTCCCACCCTCCCTGCCTCCCTCTGGTCGGGCACTGCAAGCCACACAGCCACTTGTGTCCCCTGCGTCCCTGGAGGCCGCAGCGCGTTTTGGGTTTTGGAGCGGACGGGCCCCTCTCGGCTTCCGTAGTCCATTTGCCCCCGGAGCCCGCCAGACCCCTGGCTCTAGGAGGCTGCCCAGGCGGTGCTGCCAACTGCCCCCAGGTGCTAGCTAGCGGCAGTGGCAGCGGCCGGCCACGGGGGGAGCACACACACCTGCGGGTGTCCCCGGGCCGCACACACGGACTGCCCCGCGCCTCCGTGGGTTGCAAATGAGCCCTCCGGGAACCCTTGCCTGCCCTAGGGGCTTGTCGGGCGGGGCCGACGCAGGGTGGGTGAGTGGGGGGGGACTGCTGCTGGCACACACCCACTCCTGAAGCCCACTGGGGCGGTCCAAGGGCTATGAGCTCGGAGCTCGGGCACGGGCTGTCCCAGCAGGGCCTCGCGAGGGTGGACCGATATGCTCCCGGACCAAAAGTGTTGTAAAGGCCCAGGGCACGACTCTCCTGCGACCCCCAGCACCGCCTGGGTGCCCGCCACCACCCTTGGGCCGGGATGAGGTGCCACCTTGTGCGTGGAAGCCCCGCCCAGAGGCAAGAAGCCCCCAAGGCCCGAGGGCGCGCCCGACCCTGCAGCCCTGCTGCAGCCACAGGGAACGGGATGTCTGAGAGGGCAGCCCCCACTGCCCAAGCCTCCGCTGGCAGTTCCCCGAAGGGCTGGTGGCGGCTGCGCCTCAGCAGCCAGCCTCCCTCCCACCCTCCCTGCCTCCCTCTGGTCGGGCACTGCAAGCCACACAGCCACTTGTGTCCCCTGTGTCCCTGGAGGCCGCAGCGCGTTTTGGGTTTTGGAGCGGACGGGCCCCTCTCGGCTTCCGTAGTCCATTTGCCCCCGGAGCCCGCCAGACCCCTGGCTCTAGGAGGCTGCCCAGGCGGTGCTGCCAACTGCCCCCAGGTGCTAGCTAGCGGCAGTGGCAGCGGCCGGCCACGGGGGGAGCACACACACCTGCGGGCGTCCCCGGGCCGCACACACGGACTGCCCCGCGCCTCCGTGGGTTGCAAATGAGCCCTCCGGGAACCCTTGCCTGCCCTAGGGGCTTGTCGGGCGGGGCCGACGCAGGGTGGGTGAGTGGGGGGGGACTGCTGCTGGCACACACCCACTCCTGAAGCCCACTGGGGCGGTCCAAGGGCTATGAGCTCGGAGCTCGGGCACGGGCTGTCCCAGCAGGGCCTCGCGAGGGTGGACCGATATGCTCCCGGACCAAAAGTGTTGTAAAGGCCCAGGGCACGACTCTCCTGCGACCCCCAGCACCTCCTGGGTGCCCGCCACCACCCTTGGGCCGGGATGAGGTGCCACCTTGTGCGTGGAAGCCCCGCCCAGAGGCAAGAAGCCCCCAAGGCCCGAGGGCGCGCCCGACCCTGCAGCCCTGCTGCAGCCACAGGGAACGGGATGTCTGAGAGGGCAGCCCCCACTGCCCAAGCCTCCGCTGGCAGTTCCCCGAAGGGCTGGTGGCGGCTGCGCCTCAGCAGCCAGCCTCCCTCCCACCCTCCCTGCCTCCCTCTGGTCGGGCACTGCAAGCCACACAGCCACTTGTGTCCCCTGTGTCCCTGGAGGCCGCAGCGCGTTTTGGGTTTTGGAGCGGACGGGCCCCTCTCGGCTTCCGTAGTCCATTTGCCCCCGGAGCCCGCCAGACCCCTGGCTCTAGGAGGCTGCCCAGGCGGTGCTGCCAACTGCCCCCAGGTGCTAGCTAGCGGCAGTGGCAGCGGCCGGCCACGGGGGGAGCACACACACCTGCGGGTGTCCCCGGGCCGCACACACGGACTGCCCCGCGCCTCCGTGGGTTGCAAATGAGCCCTCCGGGAACCCTTGCCTGCCCTAGGGGCTTGTCGGGCGGGGCCGACGCAGGGTGGGTGAGTGGGGGGGGACTGCTGCTGGCACACACCCACTCCTGAAGCCCACTGGGGCGGTCCAAGGGCTATGAGCTCGGAGCTCGGGCACGGGCTGTCCCAGCAGGGCCTCGCGAGGGTGGACCGATATGCTCCCGGACCAAAAGTGTTGTAAAGGCCCAGGGCACGACCCTGCTGCGACCCCCAGCACCTCCTGGGTGCCCGCCACCACCCTTGGGCCGGGATGAGGTGCCACCTTGTGCGTGGAAGCCCCGCCCAGAGGCAAGAAGCCCCCAAGGCCCGAGGGCGCGCCCGACCCTGCAGCCCTGCTGCAGCCACAGGGAACGGGATGTCTGAGAGGGCAGCCCCCACTGCCCAAGCCTCCGCTGGCAGTTCCCCGAAGGGCTGGTGGCGGCTGCGCCTCAGCAGCCAGCCTCCCTCCCACCCTCCCTGCCTCCCTCTGGTCGGGCACTGCAAGCCACACAGCCACTTGTGTCCCCTGTGTCCCTGGAGGCCGCAGCGCGTTTTGGGTTTTGGAGCGGACGGGCCCCTCTCGGCTTCCGTAGTCCATTTGCCCCCGGAGCCCGCCAGACCCCTGGCTCTAGGAGGCTGCCCAGGCGGTGCTGCCAACGGCCCCCAGGTGCTAGCTAGCGGCAGTGGCAGCGGCCGGCCACGGGGGGAGCACACACACCTGCGGGTGTCCCCGGGCCGCACACACGGACTGCCCCGCGCCTCCGTGGGTTGCAAATGAGCCCTCCGGGAACCCTTGCCTGCCCTAGGGGCTTGTCGGGCGGGGCCGACGCAGGGTGGGTGAGTGGGGGGGACTGCTGCTGGCACACACCCACTCCTGAAGCCCCCTGGGGCGGTCCAAGGGCTATGAGCTCGGAGCTCGGGCACGGGCTGTCCCAGCAGGGCCTCGCGAGGGTGGACCGATATGCTCCCGGACCAAAAGTGTTGTAAAGGCCCAGGGCACGACTCTCCTGCGACCCCCAGCACCGCCTGGGTGCCCGCCACCACCCTTGGGCCGGGATGAGGTGCCACCTTGTGCGTGGAAGCCCCGCCCAGAGGCAAGAAGCCCCCAAGGCCCGAGGGCGCGCCCGACCCTGCAGCCCTGCTGCAGCCACAGGGAACGGGATGTCTGAGAGGGCAGCCCCCACTGCCCAAGCCTCCGCTGGCAGTTCCCCGAAGGGCTGGTGGCGGCTGCGCCTCAGCAGCCAGCCTCCCTTCCATCCTCGCTGCCTCCCTCTGGTCGGGCACTGCAAGCCACACAGCCACTTGTGTCCCCTGTGTCCCTGGAGGCCGCAGCGCGTTTTGGGTTTTGGAGCGGACGGGCCCCTCTCGGCTTCCGTAGTCCATTTGCCCCCGGAGCCCGCCAGACCCCTGGCTCTAGGAGGCTGCCCAGGCGGTGCTGCCAACTGCCCCCAGGTGCTAGCTAGCGGCAGTGGCAGCGGCCGGCCACGGGGGGAGCACACACACCTGCGGGTGTCCCCGGGCCGCACACACGGACTGCCCCGCGCCTCCGTGGGTTGCAAATGAGCCCTCCGGGAACCCTTGCCTGCCCTAGGGGCTTGTCGGGCGGGGCCGACGCAGGGTGGGTGAGTGGGGGGGGACTGCTGCTGACACACACCCACTCCTGAAGCCCACTGGGGCGGTCCAAGGGCTATGAGCTCGGAGCTCGGGCACGGGCTGTCCCAGCAGGGCCTCGCGAGGGTGGACCGATATGCTCCCGGACCAAAAGTGTTGTAAAGGCCCAGGGCACGACCCTGCTGCGACCCCCAGCACCTCCTGGGTGCCCGCCACCACCCTTGGGCCGGGATGAGGTGCCACCTTGTGCGTGGAAGCCCCGCCCAGAGGCAAGAAGCCCCCAAGGCCCGAGGGCGCGCCCGACCCTGCAGCCCTGCTGCAGCCACAGGGAACGGGATGTCTGAGAGGGCAGCCCCCACTGCCCAAGCCTCCGCTGGCAGTTCCCCGAAGGGCTGGTGGCGGCTGCGCCTCAGCAGCCAGCCTCCCTCCCACCCTCCCTGCCTCCCTCTGGTCGGGCACTGCAAGCCACACAGCCACTTGTGTCCCCTGTGTCCCTGGAGGCCGCAGCGCGTTTTGGGTTTTGGAGCGGACGGGCCCCTCTCGGCTTCCGTAGTCCATTTGCCCCCGGAGCCCGCCAGACCCCTGGCTGTAGGAGGCTGCCCAGGCGGTGCTGCCAACTGCCCCCAGGTGCTAGCTAGCGGCAGTGGCAGCGGCCGGCCACGGGGGGAGCACACACACCTGCGGGTGTCCCCGGGCCGCACACACGGACTGCCCCGCGCCTCCGTGGGTTGCAAATGAGCCCTCCGGGAACCCTTGCCTGCCCTAGGGGCTTGTCGGGCGGGGCCGACGCAGGGTGGGTGAGTGGGGGGGGACTGCTGCTGGCACACACCCACTCCTGAAGCCCACTGGGGCGGTCCAAGGGCTATGAGCTCGGAGCTCGGGCACGGGCTGTCCCAGCAGGGCCTCGCGAGGGTGGACCGATATGCTCCCGGACCAAAAGTGTTGTAAAGGCCCAGGGCACGACCCTGCTGCGACCCCCAGCACCTCCTGGGTGCCCGCCACCACCCTTGGGCCGGGATGAGGTGCCACCTTGTGCGTGGAAGCCCCGCCCAGAGGCAAGAAGCCCCCAAGGCCCGAGGGCGCGCCCGACCCTGCAGCCCTGCTGCAGCCACAGGGAACGGGATGTCTGAGAGGGCAGCCCCCACTGCCCAAGCCTCCGCTGGCAGTTCCCCGAAGGGCTGGTGGCGGCTGCGCCTCAGCAGCCAGCCTCCCTCCCACCCTCCCTGCCTCCCTCTGGTCGGGCACTGCAAGCCACACAGCCACTTGTGTCCCCTGTGTCCCTGGAGGCCGCAGCGCGTTTTGGGTTTTGGAGCGGACGGGCCCCTCTCGGCTTCCGTAGTCCATTTGCCCCCGGAGCCCGCCAGACCCCTGGCTCTAGGAGGCTGCCCAGGCGGTGCTGCCAACTGCCCCCAGGTGCTAGCTAGCGGCAGTGGCAGCGGCCGGCCACGGGGGGAGCACACACACCTGCGGGTGTCCCCGGGCCGCACACACGGACTGCCCCGCGCCTCCGTGGGTTGCAAATGAGCCCTCCGGGAACCCTTGCCTGCCCTAGGGGCTTGTCGGGCGGGGCCGACGCAGGGTGGGTGAGTGGGGGGGGACTGCTGCTGGCACACACCCACTCCTGAAGCCCACTGGGGCGGTCCAAGGGCTATGAGCTCGGAGCTCGGGCACGGGCTGTCCCAGCAGGGCCTCGCGAGGGTGGACCGATATGCTCCCGGACCAAAAGTGTTGTAAAGGCCCAGGGCACGACCCTGCTGCGACCCCCAGCACCTCCTGGGTGCCCGCCACCACCCTTGGGCCGGGATGAGGTGCCACCTTGTGCGTGGAAGCCCCGCCCAGAGGCAAGAAGCCCCCAAGGCCCGAGGGCGCGCCCGACCCTGCAGCCCTGCTGCAGCCACAGGGAACGGGATGTCTGAGAGGGCAGCCCCCACTGCCCAAGCCTCCGCTGGCAGTTCCCCGAAGGGCTGGTGGCGGCTGCGCCTCAGCAGCCAGCCTCCCTCCCACCCTCCCTGCCTCCCTCTGGTCGGGCACTGCAAGCCACACAGCCACTTGTGTCCCCTGTGTCCCTGGAGGCCGCAGCGCGTTTTGGGTTTTGGAGCGGACGGGCCCCTCTCGGCTTCCGTAGTCCATTTGCCCCCAGATCCCGCCAGACCCCTGGCTCTAGGAGGCTGCCCAGGCGGTGCTGCCAACTGCCCCCAGGTGCTAGCTAGCGGCAGTGGCAGCGGCCAGCCACGGGGGGAGCACACACACCTGCGGGTGTCCCCGGGCCGCACACACGGACTGCCCCGCGCCTCCGTGGGTTGCAAATGAGCCCTCCGGGAACCCTTGCCTGCCCTAGGGGCTTGTCGGGCGGGGCCGACGCAGGGTGGGTGAGTGGGGGGGGACTGCTGCTGGCACACACCCACTCCTGAAGCCCACTGGGGCGGTCCAAGGGCTATGAGCTCGGAGCTCGGGCACGGGCTGTCCCAGCAGGGCCTCGCGAGGGTGGACCGATATGCTCCCGGACCAAAAGTGTTGTAAAGGCCCAGGGCACGACTCTCCTGCGACCCCCAGCACCTCCTGGGTGCCCGCCACCACCCTTGGGCCGGGATGAGGTGCCACCTTGTGCGTGGAAGTCCCGCCCAGAGGCAAGAAGCCCCCAAGGCCCGAGGGCGCGCCCGACCCTGCAGCCCTGCTGCAGCCACAGGGAACGGGATGTCTGAGAGGGCAGCCCCCACTGCCCAAGCCTCCGCTGGCAGTTCCCCGAAGGGCTGGTGGCGGCTGCGCCTCAGCAGCCAGCCTCCCTCCCACCCTCCCTGCCTCCCTCTGGTCGGGCACTGCAAGCCACACAGCCACTTGTGTCCCCTGTGTCCCTGGAGGCCGCAGCGCGTTTTGGGTTTTGGAGCGGACGGGCCCCTCTCGGCTTCCGTAGTCCATTTGCCCCCAGAGCCCGCCAGACCCCTGGCTCTAGGAGGCTGCCCAGGCGGTGCTGCCAACTGCCCCCAGGTGCTAGCTAGCGGCAGTGGCAGCGGCCGGCCACGGGGGGAGCACACACACCTGCGGGTGTCCCCGGGCCGCACACACGGACTGCCCCGCGCCTCCGTGGGTTGCAAATGAGCCCTCCGGGAACCCTTGCCTGCCCTAGGGGCTTGTCGGGCGGGGCCGACGCAGGGTGGGTGAGTGGGGGGGGACTGCTGCTGGCACACACCCACTCCTGAAGCCCACTGGGGCGGTCCAAGGGCTATGAGCTCGGAGCTCGGGCACGGGCTGTCCCAGCAGGGCCTCGCGAGGGTGGACCGATATGCTCCCGGACCAAAAGTGTTGTAAAGGCCCAGGGCACGACTCTCCTGCGACCCCCAGCACCTCCTGGGTGCCCGCCACCACCCTTGGGCCGGGATGAGGTGCCACCTTGTGCGTGGAAGCCCCGCCCAGAGGCAAGAAGCCCCCAAGGCCCGAGGGCGCGCCCGACCCTGCAGCCCTGCTGCAGCCACAGGGAACGGGATGTCTGAGAGGGCAGCCCCCACTGCCCAAGCCTCCGCTGGCAGTTCCCCGAAGGGCTGGTGGCGGCTGCGCCTCAGCAGCCAGCCTCCCTCCCACCCTCCCTGCCTCCCTCTGGTCGGGCACTGCAAGCCACACAGCCACTTGTGTCCCCTGTGTCCCTGGAGGCCGCAGCGCGTTTTGGGTTTTGGAGCGGACGGGCCCCTCTCGGCTTCCGTAGTCCATTTGCCCCCGGAGCCCGCCAGACCCCTGGCTCTAGGAGGCTGCCCAGGCGGTGCTGCCAACTGCCCCCAGGTGCTAGCTAGCGGCAGTGGCAGCGGCCGGCCACGGGGGGAGCACACACACCTGCGGGTGTCCCCGGGCCGCACACACGGACTGCCCCACGCCTCCGTGGGTTGCAAATGAGCCCTCCGGGAACCCTTGCCTGCCCTAGGGGCTTGTCGGGCGGGGCCGACGCAGGGTGGGTGAGTGGGGGGGGACTGCTGCTGGCACACACCCACTCCTGAAGCCCACTGGGGCGGTCCAAGGGCTATGAGCTCGGAGCTCGGGCACGGGCTGTCCCAGCAGGGCCTCGCGAGGATGGACCGATATGCTCCCGGACCAAAAGTGTTGTAAAGGCCCAGGGCACGACTCTCCTGCGACCCCCAGCACCTCCTGGGTGCCCGCCACCACCCTTGGGCCGGGATGAGGTGCCACCTTGTGCGTGGAAGCCCCGCCCAGAGGCAAGAAGCCCCCAAGGCCCGAGGGCGCGCCCGACCCTGCAGCCCTGCTGCAGCCACAGGGAACGGGATGTCTGAGAGGGCAGCCCCCACTGCCCAAGCCTCCGCTGGCAGTTCCCCGAAGGGCTGGTGGCGGCTGCGCCTCAGCAGCCAGCCTCCCTCCCACCCTCCCTGCCTCCCTCTGGTCGGGCACTGCAAGCCACACAGCCACTTGTGTCCCCTGTGTCCCTGGAGGCCGCAGCGCGTTTTGGGTTTTGGAGCGGACGGGCCCCTCTCGGCTTCCGTAGTCCATTTGCCCCCGGAGCCCGCCAGACCCCTGGCTCTAGGAGGCTGCCCAGGCGGTGCTGCCAACTGCCCCCAGGTGCTAGCTAGCGGCAGTGGCAGCGGCCGGCCACGGGGGGAGCACACACACCTGCGGGTGTCCCCGGGCCGCACACACGGACTGCCCCGCGCCTCCGTGGGTTGCAAATGAGCCCTCCGGGAACCCTTGCCTGCCCTAGGGGCTTGTCGGGCGGGGCCGACGCAGGGTGGGTGAGTGGGGGGGGACTGCTGCTGGCACACACCCACTCCTGAAGCCCACTGGGGCGGTCCAAGGGCTATGAGCTCGGAGCTCGGGCACGGGCTGTCCCAGCAGGGCCTCGCGAGGGTGGACCGATATGCTCCCGGACCAAAAGTGTTGTAAAGGCCCAGGGCACGACCCTGCTGCGACCCCCAGCACCTCCTGGGTGCCCGCCACCACCCTTGGGCCGGGATGAGGTGCCACCTTGTGCGTGGAAGCCCCGCCCAGAGGCAAGAAGCCCCCAAGGCCCGAGGGCGCGCCCGACCCTGCAGCCCTGCTGCAGCCACAGGGAACGGGATGTCTGAGAGGGCAGCCCCCACTGCCCAAGCCTCCGCTGGCAGTTCCCCGAAGGGCTGGTGGCGGCTGCGCCTCAGCAGCCAGCCTCCCTCCCACCCTCCCTGCCTCCCTCTGGTCGGGCACTGCAAGCCACACAGCCACTTGTGTCCCCTGTGTCCCTGGAGGCCGCAGCGCGTTTTGGGTTTTGGAGCGGACGGGCCCCTCTCGGCTTCCGTAGTCCATTTGCCCCCAGATCCCGCCAGACCCCTGGCTCTAGGAGGCTGCCCAGGCGGTGCTGCCAACTGCCCCCAGGTGCTAGCTAGCGGCAGTGGCAGCGGCCAGCCACGGGGGGAGCACACACACCTGCGGGTGTCCCCGGGCCGCACACACGGACTGCCCCGCGCCTCCGTGGGTTGCAAATGAGCCCTCCGGGAACCCTTGCCTGCCCTAGGGGCTTGTCGGGCGGGGCCGACGCAGGGTGGGTGAGTGGGGGGGGACTGCTGCTGGCACACACCCACTCCTGAAGCCCACTGGGGCGGTCCAAGGGCTATGAGCTCGGAGCTCGGGCACGGGCTGTCCCAGCAGGGCCTCGCGAGGGTGGACCGATATGCTCCCGGACCAAAAGTGTTGTAAAGGCCCAGGGCACGACTCTCCTGCGACCCCCAGCACCTCCTGGGTGCCCGCCACCACCCTTGGGCCGGGATGAGGTGCCACCTTGTGCGTGGAAGTCCCGCCCAGAGGCAAGAAGCCCCCAAGGCCCGAGGGCGCGCCCGACCCTGCAGCCCTGCTGCAGCCACAGGGAACGGGATGTCTGAGAGGGCAGCCCCCACTGCCCAAGCCTCCGCTGGCAGTTCCCCGAAGGGCTGGTGGCGGCTGCGCCTCAGCAGCCAGCCTCCCTCCCACCCTCCCTGCCTCCCTCTGGTCGGGCACTGCAAGCCACACAGCCACTTGTGTCCCCTGTGTCCCTGGAGGCCGCAGCGCGTTTTGGGTTTTGGAGCGGACGGGCCCCTCTCGGCTTCCGTAGTCCATTTGCCCCCAGAGCCCGCCAGACCCCTGGCTCTAGGAGGCTGCCCAGGCGGTGCTGCCAACTGCCCCCAGGTGCTAGCTAGCGGCAGTGGCAGCGGCCGGCCACGGGGGGAGCACACACACCTGCGGGTGTCCCCGGGCCGCACACACGGACTGCCCCGCGCCTCCGTGGGTTGCAAATGAGCCCTCCGGGAACCCTTGCCTGCCCTAGGGGCTTGTCGGGCGGGGCCGACGCAGGGTGGGTGAGTGGGGGGGGACTGCTGCTGGCACACACCCACTCCTGAAGCCCACTGGGGCGGTCCAAGGGCTATGAGCTCGGAGCTCGGGCACGGGCTGTCCCAGCAGGGCCTCGCGAGGGTGGACCGATATGCTCCCGGACCAAAAGTGTTGTAAAGGCCCAGGGCACGACTCTCCTGCGACCCCCAGCACCTCCTGGGTGCCCGCCACCACCCTTGGGCCGGGATGAGGTGCCACCTTGTGCGTGGAAGCCCCGCCCAGAGGCAAGAAGCCCCCAAGGCCCGAGGGCGCGCCCGACCCTGCAGCCCTGCTGCAGCCACAGGGAACGGGATGTCTGAGAGGGCAGCCCCCACTGCCCAAGCCTCCGCTGGCAGTTCCCCGAAGGGCTGGTGGCGGCTGCGCCTCAGCAGCCAGCCTCCCTCCCACCCTCCCTGCCTCCCTCTGGTCGGGCACTGCAAGCCACACAGCCACTTGTGTCCCCTGTGTCCCTGGAGGCCGCAGCGCGTTTTGGGTTTTGGAGCGGACGGGCCCCTCTCGGCTTCCGTAGTCCATTTGCCCCCAGAGCCCGCCAGACCCCTGGCTCTAGGAGGCTGCCCAGGCGGTGCTGCCAACTGCCCCCAGGTGCTAGCTAGCGGCAGTGGCAGCGGCCAGCCACGGGGGGAGCACACACACCTGCGGGTGTCCCCGGGCCGCACACACGGACTGCCCCGCGCCTCCGTGGGTTGCAAATGAGCCCTCCGGGAACCCTTGCCTGCCCTAGGGGCTTGTCGGGCGGGGCCGACGCAGGGTGGGTGAGTGGGGGGGGACTGCTGCTGGCACACACCCACTCCTGAAGCCCACTGGGGCGGTCCAAGGGCTATGAGCTCGGAGCTCGGGCACGGGCTGTCCCAGCAGGGCCTCGCGAGGGTGGACCGATATGCTCCCGGACCAAAAGTGTTGTAAAGGCCCAGGGCACGACTCTCCTGCGACCCCCAGCACCTCCTGGGTGCCCGCCACCACCCTTGGGCCGGGATGAGGTGCCAGCTTGTGCGTGGAAGCCCCGCCCAGAGGCAAGAAGCCCCCAAGGCCCGAGGGCGCGCCCGACCCTGCAGCCCTGCTGCAGCCACAGGGAACGGGATGTCTGAGAGGGCAGCCCCCACTGCCCAAGCCTCCGCTGGCAGTTCCCCGAAGGGCTGGTGGCGGCTGCGCCTCAGCAGCCAGCCTCCCTCCCACCCTCCCTGCCTCCCTCTGGTCGGGCACTGCAAGCCACACAGCCACTTGTGTCCCCTGTGTCCCTGGAGGCCGCAGCGCGTTTTGGGTTTTGGAGCGGACGGGCCCCTCTCGGCTTCCGTAGTCCATTTGCCCCCAGAGCCCGCCAGACCCCTGGCTCTAGGAGGTTGCCCAGGCGGTGCTGCCAACTGCCCCCAGGTGCTAGCTAGCGGCAGTGGCAGCGGCCAGCCACGGGGGGAGCACACACACCTGCGGGTGTCCCCGGGCCGCACACACGGACTGCCCCGCGCCTCCGTGGGTTGCAAATGAGCCCTCCGGGAACCCTTGCCTGCCCTAGGGGCTTGTCGGGCGGGGCCGACGCAGGGTGGGTGAGTGGGGGGGGACTGCTGCTGGCACACACCCACTCCTGAAGCCCACTGGGGCGGTCCAAGGGCTATGAGCTCGGAGCTCGGGCACGGGCTGTCCCAGCAGGGCCTCGCGAGGGTGGACCGATATGCTCCCGGACCAAAAGTGTTGTAAAGGCCCAGGGCACGACTCTCCTGCGACCCCCAGCACCTCCTGGGTGCCCGCCACCACCCTTGGGCCGGGATGAGGTGCCAGCTTGTGCGTGGAAGCCCCGCCCAGAGGCAAGAAGCCCCCAAGGCCCGAGGGCGCGCCCGACCCTGCAGCCCTGCTGCAGCCACAGGGAACGGGATGTCTGAGAGGGCAGCCCCCACTGCCCAAGCCTCCGCTGGCAGTTCCCCGAAGGGCTGGTGGCGGCTGCGCCTCAGCAGCCAGCCTCCCTCCCACCCTCCCTGCCTCCCTCTGGTCGGGCACTGCAAGCCACACAGCCACTTGTGTCCCCTGTGTCCCTGGAGGCCGCAGCGCGTTTTGGGTTTTGGAGCGGACGGGCCCCTCTCGGCTTCCGTAGTCCATTTGCCCCCGGAGCCCGCCAGACCCCTGGCTCTAGGAGGCTGCCCAGGCGGTGCTGCCAACTGCCCCCAGGTGCTAGCTAGCGGCAGTGGCAGCGGCCGGCCACGGGGGGAGCACACACACCTGCGGGCGTCCCCGGGCCGCACACACGGACTGCCCCGCGCCTCCGTGGGTTGCAAATGAGCCCTCCGGGAACCCTTGCCTGCCCTAGGGGCTTGTCGGGCGGGGCCGACGCAGGGTGGGTGAGTGGGGGGGGACTGCTGCTGGCACACACCCACTCCTGAAGCCCACTGGGGCGGTCCAAGGGCTATGAGCTCGGAGCTCGGGCACGGGCTGTCCCAGCAGGGCCTCGCGAGGGTGGACCGATATGCTCCCGGACCAAAAGTGTTGTAAAGGCCCAGGGCACGACTCTCCTGCGACCCCCAGCACCTCCTGGGTGCCCGCCACCACCCTTGGGCCGGGATGAGGTGCCACCTTGTGCGTGGAAGCCCCGCCCAGAGGCAAGAAGCCCCCAAGGCCCGAGGGCGCGCCCGACCCTGCAGCCCTGCTGCAGCCACAGGGAACGGGATGTCTGAGAGGGCAGCCCCCACTGCCCAAGCCTCCGCTGGCAGTTCCCCGAAGGGCTGGTGGCGGCTGCGCCTCAGCAGCCAGCCTCCCTCCCACCCTCCCTGCCTCCCTCTGGTCGGGCACTGCAAGCCACACAGCCACTTGTGTCCCCTGTGTCCCTGGAGGCCGCAGCGCGTTTTGGGTTTTGGAGCGGACGGGCCCCTCTCGGCTTCCGTAGTCCATTTGCCCCCGGAGCCCGCCAGACCCCTGGCTCTAGGAGGCTGCCCAGGCGGTGCTGCCAACTGCCCCCAGGTGCTAGCTAGCGGCAGTGGCAGCGGCCGGCCACGGGGGGAGCACACACACCTGCGGGTGTCCCCGGGCCGCACACACGGACTGCCCCGCGCCTCCGTGGGTTGCAAATGAGCCCTCCGGGAACCCTTGCCTGCCCTAGGGGCTTGTCGGGCGGGGCCGACGCAGGGTGGGTGAGTGGGGGGGGACTGCTGCTGGCACACACCCACTCCTGAAGCCCACTGGGGCGGTCCAAGGGCTATGAGCTCGGAGCTCGGGCACGGGCTGTCCCAGCAGGGCCTCGCGAGGGTGGACCGATATGCTCCCGGACCAAAAGTGTTGTAAAGGCCCAGGGCACGACTCTCCTGCGACCCCCAGCACCTCCTGGGTGCCCGCCACCACCCTTGGGCCGGGATGACGTGCCACCTTGTGCGTGGAAGCCCCGCCCAGAGGCAAGAAGCCCCCAAGGCCCGAGGGCGCGCCCGACCCTGCAGCCCTGCTGCAGCCACAGGGAACGGGATGTCTGAGAGGGCAGCCCCCACTGCCCAAGCCTCCGCTGGCAGTTCCCCGAAGGGCTGGTGGTGGCTGCGCCTCAGCAGCCAGCCTCCCTCCCACCCTCCCTGCCTCCCTCTGGTCGGGCACTGCAAGCCACACAGCCACTTGTGTCCCCTGCGTCCCTGGAGGCCGCAGCGCGTTTTGGGTTTTGGAGCGGACGGGCCCCTCTCGGCTTCCGTAGTCCATTTGCCCCCGGAGCCCGCCAGACCCCTGGCTCTAGGAGGCTGCCCAGGCGGTGCTGCCAACTGCCCCCAGGTGCTAGCTAGCGGCAGTGGCAGCGGCCGGCCACGGGGGGAGCACACACACCTGCGGGTGTCCCCGGGCCGCACACACGGACTGCCCCGCGCCTCCGTGGGTTGCAAATGAGCCCTCCGGGAACCCTTGCCTGCCCTAGGGGCTTGTCGGGCGGGGCCGACGCAGGGTGGGTGAGTGGGGGGGGACTGCTGCTGGCACACACCCACTCCTGAAGCCCACTGGGGCGGTCCAAGGGCTATGAGCTCGGAGCTCGGGCACGGGCTGTCCCAGCAGGGCCTCGCGAGGGTGGACCGATATGCTCCCGGACCAAAAGTGTTGTAAAGGCCCAGGGCACGACTCTCCTGCGACCCCCAGCACCGCCTGGGTGCCCGCCACCACCCTTGGGCCGGGATGAGGTGCCACCTTGTGCGTGGAAGCCCCGCCCAGAGGCAAGAAGCCCCCAAGGCCCGAGGGCGCGCCCGACCCTGCAGCCCTGCTGCAGCCACAGGGAACGGGATGTCTGAGAGGGCAGCCCCCACTGCCCAAGCCTCCGCTGGCAGTTCCCCGAAGGGCTGGTGGCGGCTGCGCCTCAGCAGCCAGCCTCCCTCCCACCCTCCCTGCCTCCCTCTGGTCGGGCACTGCAAGCCACACAGCCACTTGTGTCCCCTGTGTCCCTGGAGGCCGCAGCGCGTTTTGGGTTTTGGAGCGGACGGGCCCCTCTCGGCTTCCGTAGTCCATTTGCCCCCGGAGCCCGCCAGACCCCTGGCTCTAGGAGGCTGCCCAGGCGGTGCTGCCAACTGCCCCCAGGTGCTAGCTAGCGGCAGTGGCAGCGGCCGGCCACGGGGGGAGCACACACACCTGCGGGCGTCCCCGGGCCGCACACACGGACTGCCCCGCGCCTCCGTGGGTTGCAAATGAGCCCTCCGGGAACCCTTGCCTGCCCTAGGGGCTTGTCGGGCGGGGCCGACGCAGGGTGGGTGAGTGGGGGGGGACTGCTGCTGGCACACACCCACTCCTGAAGCCCACTGGGGCGGTCCAAGGGCTATGAGCTCGGAGCTCGGGCACGGGCTGTCCCAGCAGGGCCTCGCGAGGGTGGACCGATATGCTCCCGGACCAAAAGTGTTGTAAAGGCCCAGGGCACGACTCTCCTGCGACCCCCAGCACCTCCTGGGTGCCCGCCACCACCCTTGGGCCGGGATGAGGTGCCACCTTGTGCGTGGAAGCCCCGCCCAGAGGCAAGAAGCCCCCAAGGCCCGAGGGCGCGCCCGACCCTGCAGCCCTGCTGCAGCCACAGGGAACGGGATGTCTGAGAGGGCAGCCCCCACTGCCCAAGCCTCCGCTGGCAGTTCCCCGAAGGGCTGGTGGCGGCTGCGCCTCAGCAGCCAGCCTCCCTCCCACCCTCCCTGCCTCCCTCTGGTCGGGCACTGCAAGCCACACAGCCACTTGTGTCCCCTGTGTCCCTGGAGGCCGCAGCGCGTTTTGGGTTTTGGAGCGGACGGGCCCCTCTCGGCTTCCGTAGTCCATTTGCCCCCGGAGCCCGCCAGACCCCTGGCTCTAGGAGGCTGCCCAGGCGGTGCTGCCAACTGCCCCCAGGTGCTAGCTAGCGGCAGTGGCAGCGGCCGGCCACGGGGGGAGCACACACACCTGCGGGTGTCCCCGGGCCGCACACACGGACTGCCCCGCGCCTCCGTGGGTTGCAAATGAGCCCTCCGGGAACCCTTGCCTGCCCTAGGGGCTTGTCGGGCGGGGCCGACGCAGGGTGGGTGAGTGGGGGGGGACTGCTGCTGGCACACACCCACTCCTGAAGCCCACTGGGGCGGTCCAAGGGCTATGAGCTCGGAGCTCGGGCACGGGCTGTCCCAGCAGGGCCTCGCGAGGGTGGACCGATATGCTCCCGGACCAAAAGTGTTGTAAAGGCCCAGGGCACGACCCTGCTGCGACCCCCAGCACCTCCTGGGTGCCCGCCACCACCCTTGGGCCGGGATGAGGTGCCACCTTGTGCGTGGAAGCCCCGCCCAGAGGCAAGAAGCCCCCAAGGCCCGAGGGCGCGCCCGACCCTGCAGCCCTGCTGCAGCCACAGGGAACGGGATGTCTGAGAGGGCAGCCCCCACTGCCCAAGCCTCCGCTGGCAGTTCCCCGAAGGGCTGGTGGCGGCTGCGCCTCAGCAGCCAGCCTCCCTCCCACCCTCCCTGCCTCCCTCTGGTCGGGCACTGCAAGCCACACAGCCACTTGTGTCCCCTGTGTCCCTGGAGGCCGCAGCGCGTTTTGGGTTTTGGAGCGGACGGGCCCCTCTCGGCTTCCGTAGTCCATTTGCCCCCGGAGCCCGCCAGACCCCTGGCTCTAGGAGGCTGCCCAGGCGGTGCTGCCAACGGCCCCCAGGTGCTAGCTAGCGGCAGTGGCAGCGGCCGGCCACGGGGGGAGCACACACACCTGCGGGTGTCCCCGGGCCGCACACACGGACTGCCCCGCGCCTCCGTGGGTTGCAAATGAGCCCTCCGGGAACCCTTGCCTGCCCTAGGGGCTTGTCGGGCGGGGCCGACGCAGGGTGGGTGAGTGGGGGGGACTGCTGCTGGCACACACCCACTCCTGAAGCCCCCTGGGGCGGTCCAAGGGCTATGAGCTCGGAGCTCGGGCACGGGCTGTCCCAGCAGGGCCTCGCGAGGGTGGACCGATATGCTCCCGGACCAAAAGTGTTGTAAAGGCCCAGGGCACGACTCTCCTGCGACCCCCAGCACCGCCTGGGTGCCCGCCACCACCCTTGGGCCGGGATGAGGTGCCACCTTGTGCGTGGAAGCCCCGCCCAGAGGCAAGAAGCCCCCAAGGCCCGAGGGCGCGCCCGACCCTGCAGCCCTGCTGCAGCCACAGGGAACGGGATGTCTGAGAGGGCAGCCCCCACTGCCCAAGCCTCCGCTGGCAGTTCCCCGAAGGGCTGGTGGCGGCTGCGCCTCAGCAGCCAGCCTCCCTTCCATCCTCGCTGCCTCCCTCTGGTCGGGCACTGCAAGCCACACAGCCACTTGTGTCCCCTGTGTCCCTGGAGGCCGCAGCGCGTTTTGGGTTTTGGAGCGGACGGGCCCCTCTCGGCTTCCGTAGTCCATTTGCCCCCGGAGCCCGCCAGACCCCTGGCTCTAGGAGGCTGCCCAGGCGGTGCTGCCAACTGCCCCCAGGTGCTAGCTAGCGGCAGTGGCAGCGGCCGGCCACGGGGGGAGCACACACACCTGCGGGTGTCCCCGGGCCGCACACACGGACTGCCCCGCGCCTCCGTGGGTTGCAAATGAGCCCTCCGGGAACCCTTGCCTGCCCTAGGGGCTTGTCGGGCGGGGCCGACGCAGGGTGGGTGAGTGGGGGGGGACTGCTGCTGACACACACCCACTCCTGAAGCCCACTGGGGCGGTCCAAGGGCTATGAGCTCGGAGCTCGGGCACGGGCTGTCCCAGCAGGGCCTCGCGAGGGTGGACCGATATGCTCCCGGACCAAAAGTGTTGTAAAGGCCCAGGGCACGACCCTGCTGCGACCCCCAGCACCTCCTGGGTGCCCGCCACCACCCTTGGGCCGGGATGAGGTGCCACCTTGTGCGTGGAAGCCCCGCCCAGAGGCAAGAAGCCCCCAAGGCCCGAGGGCGCGCCCGACCCTGCAGCCCTGCTGCAGCCACAGGGAACGGGATGTCTGAGAGGGCAGCCCCCACTGCCCAAGCCTCCGCTGGCAGTTCCCCGAAGGGCTGGTGGCGGCTGCGCCTCAGCAGCCAGCCTCCCTCCCACCCTCCCTGCCTCCCTCTGGTCGGGCACTGCAAGCCACACAGCCACTTGTGTCCCCTGTGTCCCTGGAGGCCGCAGCGCGTTTTGGGTTTTGGAGCGGACGGGCCCCTCTCGGCTTCCGTAGTCCATTTGCCCCCGGAGCCCGCCAGACCCCTGGCTGTAGGAGGCTGCCCAGGCGGTGCTGCCAACTGCCCCCAGGTGCTAGCTAGCGGCAGTGGCAGCGGCCGGCCACGGGGGGAGCACACACACCTGCGGGTGTCCCCGGGCCGCACACACGGACTGCCCCGCGCCTCCGTGGGTTGCAAATGAGCCCTCCGGGAACCCTTGCCTGCCCTAGGGGCTTGTCGGGCGGGGCCGACGCAGGGTGGGTGAGTGGGGGGGGACTGCTGCTGGCACACACCCACTCCTGAAGCCCACTGGGGCGGTCCAAGGGCTATGAGCTCGGAGCTCGGGCACGGGCTGTCCCAGCAGGGCCTCGCGAGGGTGGACCGATATGCTCCCGGACCAAAAGTGTTGTAAAGGCCCAGGGCACGACCCTGCTGCGACCCCCAGCACCTCCTGGGTGCCCGCCACCACCCTTGGGCCGGGATGAGGTGCCACCTTGTGCGTGGAAGCCCCGCCCAGAGGCAAGAAGCCCCCAAGGCCCGAGGGCGCGCCCGACCCTGCAGCCCTGCTGCAGCCACAGGGAACGGGATGTCTGAGAGGGCAGCCCCCACTGCCCAAGCCTCCGCTGGCAGTTCCCCGAAGGGCTGGTGGCGGCTGCGCCTCAGCAGCCAGCCTCCCTCCCACCCTCCCTGCCTCCCTCTGGTCGGGCACTGCAAGCCACACAGCCACTTGTGTCCCCTGTGTCCCTGGAGGCCGCAGCGCGTTTTGGGTTTTGGAGCGGACGGGCCCCTCTCGGCTTCCGTAGTCCATTTGCCCCCGGAGCCCGCCAGACCCCTGGCTCTAGGAGGCTGCCCAGGCGGTGCTGCCAACTGCCCCCAGGTGCTAGCTAGCGGCAGTGGCAGCGGCCGGCCACGGGGGGAGCACACACACCTGCGGGTGTCCCCGGGCCGCACACACGGACTGCCCCGCGCCTCCGTGGGTTGCAAATGAGCCCTCCGGGAACCCTTGCCTGCCCTAGGGGCTTGTCGGGCGGGGCCGACGCAGGGTGGGTGAGTGGGGGGGGGACTGCTGCTGGCACACACCCACTCCTGAAGCCCACTGGGGCGGTCCAAGGGCTATGAGCTCGGAGCTCGGGCACGGGCTGTCCCAGCAGGGCCTCGCGAGGGTGGACCGATATGCTCCCGGACCAAAAGTGTTGTAAAGGCCCAGGGCACGACCCTGCTGCGACCCCCAGCACCTCCTGGGTGCCCGCCACCACCCTTGGGCCGGGATGAGGTGCCACCTTGTGCGTGGAAGCCCCGCCCAGAGGCAAGAAGCCCCCAAGGCCCGAGGGCGCGCCCGACCCTGCAGCCCTGCTGCAGCCACAGGGAACGGGATGTCTGAGAGGGCAGCCCCCACTGCCCAAGCCTCCGCTGGCAGTTCCCCGAAGGGCTGGTGGCGGCTGCGCCTCAGCAGCCAGCCTCCCTCCCACCCTCCCTGCCTCCCTCTGGTCGGGCACTGCAAGCCACACAGCCACTTGTGTCCCCTGTGTCCCTGGAGGCCGCAGCGCGTTTTGGGTTTTGGAGCGGACGGGCCCCTCTCGGCTTCCGTAGTCCATTTGCCCCCAGATCCCGCCAGACCCCTGGCTCTAGGAGGCTGCCCAGGCGGTGCTGCCAACTGCCCCCAGGTGCTAGCTAGCGGCAGTGGCAGCGGCCAGCCACGGGGGGAGCACACACACCTGCGGGTGTCCCCGGGCCGCACACACGGACTGCCCCGCGCCTCCGTGGGTTGCAAATGAGCCCTCCGGGAACCCTTGCCTGCCCTAGGGGCTTGTCGGGCGGGGCCGACGCAGGGTGGGTGAGTGGGGGGGGACTGCTGCTGGCACACACCCACTCCTGAAGCCCACTGGGGCGGTCCAAGGGCTATGAGCTCGGAGCTCGGGCACGGGCTGTCCCAGCAGGGCCTCGCGAGGGTGGACCGATATGCTCCCGGACCAAAAGTGTTGTAAAGGCCCAGGGCACGACTCTCCTGCGACCCCCAGCACCTCCTGGGTGCCCGCCACCACCCTTGGGCCGGGATGAGGTGCCACCTTGTGCGTGGAAGTCCCGCCCAGAGGCAAGAAGCCCCCAAGGCCCGAGGGCGCGCCCGACCCTGCAGCCCTGCTGCAGCCACAGGGAACGGGATGTCTGAGAGGGCAGCCCCCACTGCCCAAGCCTCCGCTGGCAGTTCCCCGAAGGGCTGGTGGCGGCTGCGCCTCAGCAGCCAGCCTCCCTCCCACCCTCCCTGCCTCCCTCTGGTCGGGCACTGCAAGCCACACAGCCACTTGTGTCCCCTGTGTCCCTGGAGGCCGCAGCGCGTTTTGGGTTTTGGAGCGGACGGGCCCCTCTCGGCTTCCGTAGTCCATTTGCCCCCAGAGCCCGCCAGACCCCTGGCTCTAGGAGGCTGCCCAGGCGGTGCTGCCAACTGCCCCCAGGTGCTAGCTAGCGGCAGTGGCAGCGGCCGGCCACGGGGGGAGCACACACACCTGCGGGTGTCCCCGGGCCGCACACACGGACTGCCCCGCGCCTCCGTGGGTTGCAAATGAGCCCTCCGGGAACCCTTGCCTGCCCTAGGGGCTTGTCGGGCGGGGCCGACGCAGGGTGGGTGAGTGGGGGGGGACTGCTGCTGGCACACACCCACTCCTGAAGCCCACTGGGGCGGTCCAAGGGCTATGAGCTCGGAGCTCGGGCACGGGCTGTCCCAGCAGGGCCTCGCGAGGGTGGACCGATATGCTCCCGGACCAAAAGTGTTGTAAAGGCCCAGGGCACGACTCTCCTGCGACCCCCAGCACCTCCTGGGTGCCCGCCACCACCCTTGGGCCGGGATGAGGTGCCACCTTGTGCGTGGAAGCCCCGCCCAGAGGCAAGAAGCCCCCAAGGCCCGAGGGCGCGCCCGACCCTGCAGCCCTGCTGCAGCCACAGGGAACGGGATGTCTGAGAGGGCAGCCCCCACTGCCCAAGCCTCCGCTGGCAGTTCCCCGAAGGGCTGGTGGCGGCTGCGCCTCAGCAGCCAGCCTCCCTCCCACCCTCCCTGCCTCCCTCTGGTCGGGCACTGCAAGCCACACAGCCACTTGTGTCCCCTGTGTCCCTGGAGGCCGCAGCGCGTTTTGGGTTTTGGAGCGGACGGGCCCCTCTCGGCTTCCGTAGTCCATTTGCCCCCGGAGCCCGCCAGACCCCTGGCTCTAGGAGGCTGCCCAGGCGGTGCTGCCAACTGCCCCCAGGTGCTAGCTAGCGGCAGTGGCAGCGGCCGGCCACGGGGGGAGCACACACACCTGCGGGTGTCCCCGGGCCGCACACACGGACTGCCCCACGCCTCCGTGGGTTGCAAATGAGCCCTCCGGGAACCCTTGCCTGCCCTAGGGGCTTGTCGGGCGGGGCCGACGCAGGGTGGGTGAGTGGGGGGGGACTGCTGCTGGCACACACCCACTCCTGAAGCCCACTGGGGCGGTCCAAGGGCTATGAGCTCGGAGCTCGGGCACGGGCTGTCCCAGCAGGGCCTCGCGAGGATGGACCGATATGCTCCCGGACCAAAAGTGTTGTAAAGGCCCAGGGCACGACTCTCCTGCGACCCCCAGCACCTCCTGGGTGCCCGCCACCACCCTTGGGCCGGGATGAGGTGCCACCTTGTGCGTGGAAGCCCCGCCCAGAGGCAAGAAGCCCCCAAGGCCCGAGGGCGCGCCCGACCCTGCAGCCCTGCTGCAGCCACAGGGAACGGGATGTCTGAGAGGGCAGCCCCCACTGCCCAAGCCTCCGCTGGCAGTTCCCCGAAGGGCTGGTGGCGGCTGCGCCTCAGCAGCCAGCCTCCCTCCCACCCTCCCTGCCTCCCTCTGGTCGGGCACTGCAAGCCACACAGCCACTTGTGTCCCCTGTGTCCCTGGAGGCCGCAGCGCGTTTTGGGTTTTGGAGCGGACGGGCCCCTCTCGGCTTCCGTAGTCCATTTGCCCCCGGAGCCCGCCAGACCCCTGGCTCTAGGAGGCTGCCCAGGCGGTGCTGCCAACTGCCCCCAGGTGCTAGCTAGCGGCAGTGGCAGCGGCCGGCCACGGGGGGAGCACACACACCTGCGGGTGTCCCCGGGCCGCACACACGGACTGCCCCGCGCCTCCGTGGGTTGCAAATGAGCCCTCCGGGAACCCTTGCCTGCCCTAGGGGCTTGTCGGGCGGGGCCGACGCAGGGTGGGTGAGTGGGGGGGGACTGCTGCTGGCACACACCCACTCCTGAAGCCCACTGGGGCGGTCCAAGGGCTATGAGCTCGGAGCTCGGGCACGGGCTGTCCCAGCAGGGCCTCGCGAGGGTGGACCGATATGCTCCCGGACCAAAAGTGTTGTAAAGGCCCAGGGCACGACCCTGCTGCGACCCCCAGCACCTCCTGGGTGCCCGCCACCACCCTTGGGCCGGGATGAGGTGCCACCTTGTGCGTGGAAGCCCCGCCCAGAGGCAAGAAGCCCCCAAGGCCCGAGGGCGCGCCCGACCCTGCAGCCCTGCTGCAGCCACAGGGAACGGGATGTCTGAGAGGGCAGCCCCCACTGCCCAAGCCTCCGCTGGCAGTTCCCCGAAGGGCTGGTGGCGGCTGCGCCTCAGCAGCCAGCCTCCCTCCCACCCTCCCTGCCTCCCTCTGGTCGGGCACTGCAAGCCACACAGCCACTTGTGTCCCCTGTGTCCCTGGAGGCCGCAGCGCGTTTTGGGTTTTGGAGCGGACGGGCCCCTCTCGGCTTCCGTAGTCCATTTGCCCCCAGATCCCGCCAGACCCCTGGCTCTAGGAGGCTGCCCAGGCGGTGCTGCCAACTGCCCCCAGGTGCTAGCTAGCGGCAGTGGCAGCGGCCAGCCACGGGGGGAGCACACACACCTGCGGGTGTCCCCGGGCCGCACACACGGACTGCCCCGCGCCTCCGTGGGTTGCAAATGAGCCCTCCGGGAACCCTTGCCTGCCCTAGGGGCTTGTCGGGCGGGGCCGACGCAGGGTGGGTGAGTGGGGGGGGACTGCTGCTGGCACACACCCACTCCTGAAGCCCACTGGGGCGGTCCAAGGGCTATGAGCTCGGAGCTCGGGCACGGGCTGTCCCAGCAGGGCCTCGCGAGGGTGGACCGATATGCTCCCGGACCAAAAGTGTTGTAAAGGCCCAGGGCACGACTCTCCTGCGACCCCCAGCACCTCCTGGGTGCCCGCCACCACCCTTGGGCCGGGATGAGGTGCCACCTTGTGCGTGGAAGTCCCGCCCAGAGGCAAGAAGCCCCCAAGGCCCGAGGGCGCGCCCGACCCTGCAGCCCTGCTGCAGCCACAGGGAACGGGATGTCTGAGAGGGCAGCCCCCACTGCCCAAGCCTCCGCTGGCAGTTCCCCGAAGGGCTGGTGGCGGCTGCGCCTCAGCAGCCAGCCTCCCTCCCACCCTCCCTGCCTCCCTCTGGTCGGGCACTGCAAGCCACACAGCCACTTGTGTCCCCTGTGTCCCTGGAGGCCGCAGCGCGTTTTGGGTTTTGGAGCGGACGGGCCCCTCTCGGCTTCCGTAGTCCATTTGCCCCCAGAGCCCGCCAGACCCCTGGCTCTAGGAGGCTGCCCAGGCGGTGCTGCCAACTGCCCCCAGGTGCTAGCTAGCGGCAGTGGCAGCGGCCGGCCACGGGGGGAGCACACACACCTGCGGGTGTCCCCGGGCCGCACACACGGACTGCCCCGCGCCTCCGTGGGTTGCAAATGAGCCCTCCGGGAACCCTTGCCTGCCCTAGGGGCTTGTCGGGCGGGGCCGACGCAGGGTGGGTGAGTGGGGGGGGACTGCTGCTGGCACACACCCACTCCTGAAGCCCACTGGGGCGGTCCAAGGGCTATGAGCTCGGAGCTCGGGCACGGGCTGTCCCAGCAGGGCCTCGCGAGGGTGGACCGATATGCTCCCGGACCAAAAGTGTTGTAAAGGCCCAGGGCACGACTCTCCTGCGACCCCCAGCACCTCCTGGGTGCCCGCCACCACCCTTGGGCCGGGATGAGGTGCCACCTTGTGCGTGGAAGCCCCGCCCAGAGGCAAGAAGCCCCCAAGGCCCGAGGGCGCGCCCGACCCTGCAGCCCTGCTGCAGCCACAGGGAACGGGATGTCTGAGAGGGCAGCCCCCACTGCCCAAGCCTCCGCTGGCAGTTCCCCGAAGGGCTGGTGGCGGCTGCGCCTCAGCAGCCAGCCTCCCTCCCACCCTCCCTGCCTCCCTCTGGTCGGGCACTGCAAGCCACACAGCCACTTGTGTCCCCTGTGTCCCTGGAGGCCGCAGCGCGTTTTGGGTTTTGGAGCGGACGGGCCCCTCTCGGCTTCCGTAGTCCATTTGCCCCCAGAGCCCGCCAGACCCCTGGCTCTAGGAGGCTGCCCAGGCGGTGCTGCCAACTGCCCCCAGGTGCTAGCTAGCGGCAGTGGCAGCGGCCAGCCACGGGGGGAGCACACACACCTGCGGGTGTCCCCGGGCCGCACACACGGACTGCCCCGCGCCTCCGTGGGTTGCAAATGAGCCCTCCGGGAACCCTTGCCTGCCCTAGGGGCTTGTCGGGCGGGGCCGACGCAGGGTGGGTGAGTGGGGGGGGACTGCTGCTGGCACACACCCACTCCTGAAGCCCACTGGGGCGGTCCAAGGGCTATGAGCTCGGAGCTCGGGCACGGGCTGTCCCAGCAGGGCCTCGCGAGGGTGGACCGATATGCTCCCGGACCAAAAGTGTTGTAAAGGCCCAGGGCACGACTCTCCTGCGACCCCCAGCACCTCCTGGGTGCCCGCCACCACCCTTGGGCCGGGATGAGGTGCCAGCTTGTGCGTGGAAGCCCCGCCCAGAGGCAAGAAGCCCCCAAGGCCCGAGGGCGCGCCCGACCCTGCAGCCCTGCTGCAGCCACAGGGAACGGGATGTCTGAGAGGGCAGCCCCCACTGCCCAAGCCTCCGCTGGCAGTTCCCCGAAGGGCTGGTGGCGGCTGCGCCTCAGCAGCCAGCCTCCCTCCCACCCTCCCTGCCTCCCTCTGGTCGGGCACTGCAAGCCACACAGCCACTTGTGTCCCCTGTGTCCCTGGAGGCCGCAGCGCGTTTTGGGTTTTGGAGCGGACGGGCCCCTCTCGGCTTCCGTAGTCCATTTGCCCCCAGAGCCCGCCAGACCCCTGGCTCTAGGAGGTTGCCCAGGCGGTGCTGCCAACTGCCCCCAGGTGCTAGCTAGCGGCAGTGGCAGCGGCCAGCCACGGGGGGAGCACACACACCTGCGGGTGTCCCCGGGCCGCACACACGGACTGCCCCGCGCCTCCGTGGGTTGCAAATGAGCCCTCCGGGAACCCTTGCCTGCCCTAGGGGCTTGTCGGGCGGGGCCGACGCAGGGTGGGTGAGTGGGGGGGGACTGCTGCTGGCACACACCCACTCCTGAAGCCCACTGGGGCGGTCCAAGGGCTATGAGCTCGGAGCTCGGGCACGGGCTGTCCCAGCAGGGCCTCGCGAGGGTGGACCGATATGCTCCCGGACCAAAAGTGTTGTAAAGGCCCAGGGCACGACTCTCCTGCGACCCCCAGCACCTCCTGGGTGCCCGCCACCACCCTTGGGCCGGGATGAGGTGCCACCTTGTGCGTGGAAGCCCCGCCCAGAGGCAAGAAGCCCCCAAGGCCCGAGGGCGCGCCCGACCCTGCAGCCCTGCTGCAGCCACAGGGAACGGGATGTCTGAGAGGGCAGCCCCCACTGCCCAAGCCTCCGCTGGCAGTTCCCCGAAGGGCTGGTGGCGGCTGCGCCTCAGCAGCCAGCCTCCCTCCCACCCTCCCTGCCTCCCTCTGGTCGGGCACTGCAAGCCACACAGCCACTTGTGTCCCCTGTGTCCCTGGAGGCCGCAGCGCGTTTTGGGTTTTGGAGCGGACGGGCCCCTCTCGGCTTCCGTAGTCCATTTGCCCCCAGAGCCCGCCAGACCCCTGGCTCTAGGAGGCTGCCCAGGCGGTGCTGCCAACTGCCCCCAGGTGCTAGCTAGCGGCAGTGGCAGCGGCCAGCCACGGGGGGAGCACACACACCTGCGGGTGTCCCCGGGCCGCACACACGGACTGCCCCGCGCCTCTGTGGGTTGCAAATGAGCCCTCCGGGAACCCTTGCCTGCCCTAGGGGCTTGTCGGGCAGGGCCGACGCAGGGTGGGTGAGTGGGGGGGGACTGCTGCTGGCACACACCCACTCCTGAAGCCCACTGGGGCGGTCCAAGGGCTATGAGCTCGGAGCTCGGGCACGGGCTGTCCCAGCAGGGCCTCGCGAGGGTGGACCGATATGCTCCCGGACCAAAAGTGTTGTAAAGGCCCAGGGCACGACTCTCCTGCGACCCCCAGCACCTCCTGGGTGCCCGCCACCACCCTTGGGCCGGGATGAGGTGCCACCTTGTGCGTGGAAGCCCCGCCCAGAGGCAAGAAGCCTCCAAGGCCCGAGGGCACGCCCACCCTGCAGCCCTGCTGCAGCCACAGGGAACGGGATGTCTGAGAGGGCAGCCCCCACTGCCCAAGCCTCCGCTGGCAGTTCCCCGAAGGGTTGGTGGCGGCTGCGCCTCAGCAGCCAGCCTCCCTCCCACCCTCCCTGCCTCCCTCTGGTCGGGCACTGCAAGCCACACAGCCACTTGTGTCCCCTGTGTCCCTGGAGGCCGCAGCGCGTTTTGGGTTTTGGAGCGGACGGGCCCCTCTCGGCTTCCGTAGTCCATTTGCCCCCAGAGCCCGCCAGACCCCTGGCTCTAGGAGGCTGCCCAGGCGGTGCTGCCAACTGCCCCCAGGTGCTAGCTAGCGGCAGTGGCAGCGGCCAGCCACGGGGGGAGCACACACACCTGCGGGTGTCCCCGGGCCGCACACACGGACTGCCCCGCGCCTCCGTGGGTTGCAAATGAGCCCTCCGGGAACCCTTGCCTGCCCTAGGGGCTTGTCGGGCGGGGCCGACGCAGGGTGGGTGAGTGGGGGGGGACTGCTGCTGGCACACACCCACTCCTGAAGCCCACTGGGGCGGTCCAAGGGCTATGAGCTCGGAGCTCGGGCACGGGCTGTCCCAGCAGGGCCTCGCGAGGGTGGACCGATATGCTCCCGGACCAAAAGTGTTGTAAAGGCCCAGGGCACGACTCTCCTGCGACCCCCAGCACCTCCTGGGTGCCCGCCACCACCTTTGGGCCGGGATGAGGTGCCACCTTGTGCGTGGAAGCCCCGCCCAGAGGCAAGAAGCCCCCAAGGCCCGAGGGCGCGCCCGACCCTGCAGCCCTGCTGCAGCCACAGGGAACGGGATGTCTGAGAGGGCAGCCCCCACTGCCCAAGCCTCCGCTGGCAGTTCCCCGAAGGGCTGGTGGCGGCTGCGCCTCAGCAGCCAGCCTCCCTCCCACCCTCCCTGCCTCCCTCTGGTCGGGCACTGCAAGCCACACAGCCACTTGTGTCCCCTGTGTCCCTGGAGGCCGCAGCGCGTTTTGGGTTTTGGAGCGGACGGGCCCCTCTCGGCTTCCGTAGTCCATTTGCCCCCAGAGCCCGCCAGACCCCTGGCTCTAGGAGGCTGCCCAGGCGGTGCTGCCAACTGCCCCCAGGTGCTAGCTAGCGGCAGTGGCAGCGGCCAGCCACGGGGGGAGCACACACACCTGCGGGTGTCCCCGGGCCGCACACACGGACTGCCCCGCGCCTCTGTGGGTTGCAAATGAGCCCTCCGGGAACCCTTGCCTGCCCTAGGGGCTTGTCGGGCGGGGCCGACGCAGGGTGGGTGAGTGGGGGGGGACTGCTGCTGGCACACACCCACTCCTGAAGCCCACTGGGGCGGTCCAAGGGCTATGAGCTCGGAGCTCGGGCACGGGCTGTCCCAGCAGGGCCTCGCGAGGGTGGACCGATATGCTCCCAGACCAAAAGTGTTGTAAAGGCCCAGGGCACGACTCTCCTGCGACCCCCAGCACCTCCTGGGTGCCCGCCACCACCCTTGGGCCGGGATGAGGTGCCACCTTGTGCATGGAAGCCCCGCCCAGAGGCAAGAAGCCCCCAAGGCCCGAGGGCGCGCCCGACCCTGCAGCCCTGCTGCAGCCACAGGGAACGGGATGTCTGAGAGGGCAGCCCCCACTGCCCAAGCCTCCGCTGGCAGTTCCCCGAAGGGCTGGTGGCGGCTGCGCCTCAGCAGCCAGCCTCCCTCCCACCCTCCCTGCCTCCCTCTGGTCGGGCACTGCAAGCCACACAGCCACTTGTGTCCCCTGTGTCCCTGGAGGCCGCAGCGCGTTTTGGGTTTTGGAGCGGACGGGCCCCTCTCGGCTTCCGTAGTCCATTTGCCCCCAGATCCCGCCAGACCCCTGGCTCTAGGAGGCTGCCCAGGCGGTGCTGCCAACTGCCCCCAGGTGCTAGCTAGCGGCAGTGGCAGCGGCCAGCCACGGGGGGAGCACACACACCTGCGGGTGTCCCCGGGCCGCACACACGGACTGCCCCGCGCCTCCGTGGGTTGCAAATGAGCCCTCCGGGAACCCTTGCCTGCCCTAGGGGCTTGTCGGGCAGGGCCGACGCAGGGTGGGTGAGTGGGGGGGGACTGCTGCTGGCACACACCCACTCCTGAAGCCCACTGGGGCGGTCCAAGGGCTATGAGCTCGGAGCTCGGGCACGGGCTGTCCCAGCAGGGCCTCGCGAGGGTGGACCGATATGCTCCCGGACCAAAAGTGTTGTAAAGGCCCAGGGCACGACTCTCCTGCGACCCCCAGCACCTCCTGGGTGCCCGCCACCACCCTTGGGCCGGGATGAGGTGCCAGCTTGTGCGTGGAAGCCCCGCCCAGAGGCAAGAAGCCCCCAAGGCCCGAGGGCGCGCCCGACCCTGCAGCCCTGCTGCAGCCACAGGGAACGGGATGTCTGAGAGGGCAGCCCCCACTGCCCAAGCCTCCGCTGGCAGTTCCCCGAAGGGCTGGTGGCGGCTGCGCCTCAGCAGCCAGCCTCCCTCCCACCCTCCCTGCCTCCCTCTGGTCGGGCACTGCAAGCCACACAGCCACTTGTGTCCCCTGTGTCCCTGGAGGCCGCAGCGCGTTTTGGGTTTTGGAGCGGACGGGCCCCTCTTGGCTTCCGTAGTCCATTTGCCCCCAGAGCCCGCCAGACCCCTGGCTCTAGGAGGCTGCCCAGGCGGTGCTGCCAACTGCCCCCAGGTGCTAGCTAGCGGCAGTGGCAGCGGCCAGCCACGGGGGGAGCACACACACCTGCGGGTGTCCCCGGGCCGCACACACGGACTGCCCCGCGCCTCCGTGGGTTGCAAATGAGCCCTCCGGGAACCCTTGCCTGCCCTAGGGGCTTGTCGGGCGGGGCCGACGCAGGGTGGGTGAGTGGGGGGGGACTGCTGCTGGCACACACCCACTCCTGAAGCCCACTGGGGCGGTCCAAGGGCTATGAGCTCGGAGCTCGGGCACGGGCTGTCCCAGCAGGGCCTCGCGAGGGTGGACCGATATGCTCCCGGACCAAAAGTGTTGTAAAGGCCCAGGGCACGACTCTCCTGCGACCCCCAGCACCTCCTGGGTGCCCGCCACCACCCTTGGGCCGGGATGAGGTGCCAGCTTGTGCGTGGAAGCCCCGCCCAGAGGCAAGAAGCCCCCAAGGCCCGAGGGCGCGCCCGACCCTGCAGCCCTGCTGCAGCCACAGGGAACGGGATGTCTGAGAGGGCAGCCCCCACTGCCCAAGCCTCCGCTGGCAGTTCCCCGAAGGGCTGGTGGCGGCTGCGCCTCAGCAGCCAGCCTCCCTCCCACCCTCCCTGCCTCCCTCTGGTCGGGCACTGCAAGCCACACAGCCACTTGTGTCCCCTGTGTCCCTGGAGGCCGCAGCGCGTTTTGGGTTTTGGAGCGGACGGGCCCCTCTCGGCTTCCGTAGTCCATTTGCCCCCAGATCCCGCCAGACCCCTGGCTCTAGGAGGCTGCCCAGGCGGTGCTGCCAACTGCCCCCAGGTGCTAGCTAGCGGCAGTGGCAGCGGCCAGCCACGGGGGGAGCACACACACCTGCGGGTGTCCCCGGGCCGCACACACGGACTGCCCCGCGCCTCCGTGGGTTGCAAATGAGCCCTCCGGGAACCCTTGCCTGCCCTAGGGGCTTGTCGGGCGGGGCCGACGCAGGGTGGGTGAGTGGGGGGGGACTGCTGCTGGCACACACCCACTCCTGAAGCCCACTGGGGTGGTCCAAGGGCTATGAGCTCGGAGCTCGGGCACGGGCTGTCCCAGCAGGGCCTCGCGAGGGTGGACCGATATGCTCCCGGACCAAAAGTGTTGTAAAGGCCCAGGGCACGACTCTCCTGCGACCCCCAGCACCTCCTGGGTGCCCGCCACCACCCTTGGGCCGGGATGAGGTGCCACCTTGTGCGTGGAAGTCCCGCCCAGAGGCAAGAAGCCCCCAAGGCCCGAGGGCGCGCCCGACCCTGCAGCCCTGCTGCAGCCACAGGGAACGGGATGTCTGAGAGGGCAGCCCCCACTGCCCAAGCCTCCGCTGGCAGTTCCCCGAAGGGCTGGTGGCGGCTGCGCCTCAGCAGCCAGCCTCCCTCCCACCCTCCCTGCCTCCCTCTGGTCGGGCACTGCAAGCCACACAGCCACTTGTGTCCCCTGTGTCCCTGGAGGCCGCAGCGCGTTTTGGGTTTTGGAGCGGACGGGCCCCTCTCGGCTTCCGTAGTCCATTTGCCCCCAGAGCCCGCCAGACCCCTGGCTCTAGGAGGCTGCCCAGGCGGTGCTGCCAACTGCCCCCAGGTGCTAGCTAGCGGCAGTGGCAGCGGCCAGCCACGGGGGGAGCACACACACCTGCGGGTGTCCCCGGGCCGCACACACGGACTGCCCCGCGCCTCCGTGGGTTGCAAATGAGCCCTCCGGGAACCCTTGCCTGCCCTAGGGGCTTGTCGGGCGGGGCCGACGCAGGGTGGGTGAGTGGGGGGGGACTGCTGCTGGCACACACCCACTCCTGAAGCCCACTGGGGCGGTCCAAGGGCTATGAGCTCGGAGCTCGGGCACGGGCTGTCCCAGCAGGGCCTCGCGAGGGTGGACCGATATGCTCCCGGACCAAAAGTGTTGTAAAGGCCCAGGGCACGACTCTCCTGCGACCCCCAGCACCTCCTGGGTGCCCGCCACCACCCTTGGGCCGGGATGAGGTGCCACCTTGTGCGTGGAAGCCCCGCCCAGAGGCAAGAAGCCCCCAAGGCCCGAGGGCGCGCCCGACCCTGCAGCCCTGCTGCAGCCACAGGGAACGGGATGTCTGAGAGGGCAGCCCCCACTGCCCAAGCCTCCGCTGGCAGTTCCCCGAAGGGCTGGTGGCGGCTGCGCCTCAGCAGCCAGCCTCCCTCCCACCCTCCCTGCCTCCCTCTGGTCGGGCACTGCAAGCCACACAGCCACTTGTGTCCCCTGTGTCCCTGGAGGCCGCAGCGCGTTTTGGGTTTTGGAGCGGACGGGCCCCTCTCGGCTTCCGTAGTCCATTTGCCCCCAGAGCCCGCCAGACCCCTGGCTCTAGGAGGTTGCCCAGGCGGTGCTGCCAACTGCCCCCAGGTGCTAGCTAGCGGCAGTGGCAGCGGCCAGCCACGGGGGGAGCACACACACCTGCGGGTGTCCCCGGGCCGCACACACGGACTGCCCCGCGCCTCCGAGGGTTGCAAATGAGCCCTCCGGGAACCCTTGCCTGCCCTAGGGGCTTGTCGGGCGGGGCCGACGCAGGGTGGGTGAGTGGGGGGGGACTGCTGCTGGCACACACCCACTCCTGAAGCCCACTGGGGCGGTCCAAGGGCTATGAGCTCGGAGCTCGGGCACGGGCTGTCCCAGCAGGGCCTCGCGAGGGTGGACCGATATGCTCCCGGACCAAAAGTGTTGTAAAGGCCCAGGGCACGACTCTCCTGCGACCCCCAGCACCTCCTGGGTGCCCGCCACCACCCTTGGGCCGGGATGAGGTGCCACCTTGTGCGTGGAAGCCCCGCCCAGAGGCAAGAAGCCCCCAAGGCCCGAGGGCGCGCCCGACCCTGCAGCCCTGCTGCAGCCACAGGGAACGGGATGTCTGAGAGGGCAGCCCCCACTGCCCAAGCCTCCGCTGGCAGTTCCCCGAAGGGCTGGTGGCGGCTGCGCCTCAGCAGCCAGCCTCCCTCCCACCCTCCCTGCCTCCCTCTGGTCGGGCACTGCAAGCCACACAGCCACTTGTGTCCCCTGTGTCCCTGGAGGCCGCAGCGCGTTTTGGGTTTTGGAGCGGACGGGCCCCTCTCGGCTTCCGTAGTCCATTTGCCCCCAGAGCCCGCCAGACCCCTGGCTCTAGGAGGTTGCCCAGGCGGTGCTGCCAACTGCCCCCAGGTGCTAGCTAGCGGCAGTGGCAGCGGCCAGCCACGGGGGGAGCACACACACCTGCGGGTGTCCCCGGGCCGCACACACGGACTGCCCCGCGCCTCCGAGGGTTGCAAATGAGCCCTCCGGGAACCCTTGCCTGCCCTAGGGGCTTGTCGGGCGGGGCCGACGCAGGGTGGGTGAGTGGGGGGGGACTGCTGCTGGCACACACCCACTCCTGAAGCCCACTGGGGCGGTCCAAGGGCTATGAGCTCGGAGCTCGGGCACGGGCTGTCCCAGCAGGGCCTCGCGAGGGTGGACCGATATGCTCCCGGACCAAAAGTGTTGTAAAGGCCCAGGGCACGACTCTCCTGCGACCCCCAGCACCTCCTGGGTGCCCGCCACCACCCTTGGGCCGGGATGAGGTGCCACCTTGTGCGTGGAAGCCCCGCCCAGAGGCAAGAAGCCCCCAAGGCCCGAGGGCGCGCCCGACCCTGCAGCCCTGCTGCAGCCACAGGGAATGGGATGTCTGAGAGGGCAGCCCCCACTGCCCAAGCCTCCGCTGGCAGTTCCCCGAAGGGCTGGTGGCGGCTGCGCCTCAGCAGCCAGCCTCCCTCCCACCCTCCCTGCCTCCCTCTGGTCGGGCACTGCAAGCCACACAGCCACTTGTGTCCCCTGTGTCCCTGGAGGCCGCAGCGCGTTTTGGGTTTTGGAGCGGACGGGCCCCTCTCGGCTTCCGTAGTCCATTTGCCCCCAGAGCCCGCCAGACCCCTGGCTCTAGGAGGCTGCCCAGGCGGTGCTGCCAACTGCCCCCAGGTGCTAGCTAGCGGCAGTGGCAGCGGCCAGCCACGGGGGGAGCACACACACCTGCGGGTGTCCCCGGGCCGCACACACGGACTGCCCCGCGCCTCCGAGGGTTGCAAATGAGCCCTCCGGGAACCCTTGCCTGCCCTAGGGGCTTGTCGGGCGGGGCCGACGCAGGGTGGGTGAGTGGGGGGGGACTGCTGCTGGCACATACCCACTCCTGAAGCCCACTGGGGCGGTCCAAGGGCTATGAGCTCGGAGCTCGGGCACGGGCTGTCCCAGCAGGGCCTCGCGAGGGTGGACCGATATGCTCCCGGACCAAAAGTGTTGTAAAGGCCCAGGGCACGACTCTCCTGCGACCCCCAGCACCTCCTGGGTGCCCGCCACCACCCTTGGGCTGGGATGAGGTGCCACCTTGTGCGTGGAAGCCCCGCCCAGAGGCAAGAAGCCCCCAAGGCCCGAGGGCGCGCCCGACCCTGCAGCCCTGCTGCAGCCACAGGGAACGGGATGTCTGAGAGGGCAGCCCCCACTGCCCAAGCCTCCGCTGGCAGTTCCCCGAAGGGCTGGTGGCGGCTGCGCCTCAGCAGCCAGCCTCCCTCCCACCCTCCCTGCCTCCCTCTGGTCGGGCACTGCAAGCCACACAGCCACTTGTGTCCCCTGTGTCCCTGGAGGCCGCAGCGCGTTTTGGGTTTTGGAGCGGACGGGCCCCTCTCGGCTTCCGTAGTCCATTTGCCCCCAGAGCCCGCCAGACCCCTGGCTCTAGGAGGTTGCCCAGGCGGTGCTGCCAACTGCCCCCAGGTGCTAGCTAGCGGCAGTGGCAGCGGCCAGCCACGGGGGGAGCACACACACCTGCGGGTGTCCCCGGGCCGCACACACGGACTGCCCCGCGCCTCCGTGGGTTGCAAATGAGCCCTCCGGGAACCCTTGCCTGCCCTAGGGGCTTGTCGGGCGGGGCCGACGCAGGGTGGGTGAGTGGGGGGGGACTGCTGCTGGCACACACCCACTCCTGAAGCCCACTGGGGCGGTCCAAGGGCTATGAGCTCGGAGCTCGGGCACGGGCTGTCCCAGCAGGGCCTCGCGAGGGTGGACCGATATGCTCCCGGACCAAAAGTGTTGTAAAGGCCCAGGGCACGACTCTCCTGCGACCCCCAGCACCTCCTGGGTGCCCGCCACCACCCTTGGGCCGGGATGAGGTGCCAGCTTGTGCGTGGAAGCCCCGCCCAGAGGCAAGAAGCCCCCAAGGCCCGAGGGCGCGCCCGACCCTGCAGCCCTGCTGCAGCCACAGGGAACGGGATGTCTGAGAGGGCAGCCCCCACTGCCCAAGCCTCCGCTGGCAGTTCCCCGAAGGGCTGGTGGCGGCTGCGCCTCAGCAGCCAGCCTCCCTCCCACCCTCCCTGCCTCCCTCTGGTCGGGCACTGCAAGCCACACAGCCACTTGTGTCCCCTGTGTCCCTGGAGGCCGCAGCGCGTTTTGGGTTTTGGAGCGGACGGGCCCCTCTCGGCTTCCGTAGTCCATTTGCCCCCAGAGCCCGCCAGACCCCTGGCTCTAGGAGGTTGCCCAGGCGGTGCTGCCAACTGCCCCCAGGTGCTAGCTAGCGGCAGTGGCAGCGGCCAGCCACGGGGGGAGCACACACACCTGCGGGTGTCCCCGGGCCGCACACACGGACTGCCCCGCGCCTCCGAGGGTTGCAAATGAGCCCTCCGGGAACCCTTGCCTGCCCTAGGGGCTTGTCGGGCGGGGCCGACGCAGGGTGGGTGAGTGGGGGGGGACTGCTGCTGGCACACACCCACTCCTGAAGCCCACTGGGGCGGTCCAAGGGCTATGAGCTCGGAGCTCGGGCACGGGCTGTCCCAGCAGGGCCTCGCGAGGGTGGACCGATATGCTCCCGGACCAAAAGTGTTGTAAAGGCCCAGGGCACGACTCTCCTGCGACCCCCAGCACCTCCTGGGTGCCCGCCACCACCCTTGGGCCGGGATGAGGTGCCACCTTGTGCGTGGAAGCCCCGCCCAGAGGCAAGAAGCCCCCAAGGCCCGAGGGCGCGCCCGACCCTGCAGCCCTGCTGCAGCCACAGGGAACGGGATGTCTGAGAGGGCAGCCCCCACTGCCCAAGCCTCCGCTGGCAGTTCCCCGAAGGGCTGGTGGCGGCTGCGCCTCAGCAGCCAGCCTCCCTCCCACCCTCCCTGCCTCCCTCTGGTCGGGCACTGCAAGCCACACAGCCACTTGTGTCCCCTGTGTCCCTGGAGGCCGCAGCG
This sequence comes from Lepus europaeus, assembly GCF_033115175.1. NCBI lineage: Eukaryota > Metazoa > Chordata > Mammalia > Lagomorpha > Leporidae > Lepus > Lepus europaeus. Next base: position 203,755 of record NW_026909112.1, read on the forward strand.
CGTTTTGGGTTTTGGAGCGGACGGGCCCCTCTCGGCTTCCGTAGTCCATTTGCCCCCAGAGCCCGCCAGACCCCTGGCTCTAGGAGGCTGCCCAGGCGGTGCTGCCAACTGCCCCCAGGTGCTAGCTAGCGGCAGTGGCAGCGGCCAGCCACGGGGGGAGCACACACACCTGCGGGTGTCCCCGGGCCGCACACACGGACTGCCCCGCGCCTCCGAGGGTTGCAAATGAGCCCTCCGGGAACCCTTGCCTGCCCTAGGGGCTTGTCGGGCGGGGCCGACGCAGGGTGGGTGAGTGGGGGGGGACTGCTGCTGGCACATACCCACTCCTGAAGCCCACTGGGGCGGTCCAAGGGCTATGAGCTCGGAGCTCGGGCACGGGCTGTCCCAGCAGGGCCTCGCGAGGGTGGACCGATATGCTCCCGGACCAAAAGTGTTGTAAAGGCCCAGGGCACGACTCTCCTGCGACCCCCAGCACCTCCTGGGTGCCCGCCACCACCCTTGGGCTGGGATGAGGTGCCACCTTGTGCGTGGAAGCCCCGCCCAGAGGCAAGAAGCCCCCAAGGCCCGAGGGCGCGCCCGACCCTGCAGCCCTGCTGCAGCCACAGGGAACGGGATGTCTGAGAGGGCAGCCCCCACTGCCCAAGCCTCCGCTGGCAGTTCCCCGAAGGGCTGGTGGCGGCTGCGCCTCAGCAGCCAGCCTCCCTCCCACCCTCCCTGCCTCCCTCTGGTCGGGCACTGCAAGCCACACAGCCACTTGTGTCCCCTGTGTCCCTGGAGGCCGCAGCGCGTTTTGGGTTTTGGAGCGGACGGGCCCCTCTCGGCTTCCGTAGTCCATTTGCCCCCAGAGCCCGCCAGACCCCTGGCTCTAGGAGGTTGCCCAGGCGGTGCTGCCAACTGCCCCCAGGTGCTAGCTAGCGGCAGTGGCAGCGGCCAGCCACGGGGGGAGCACACACACCTGCGGGTGTCCCCGGGCCGCACACACGGACTGCCCCGCGCCTCCGTGGGTTGCAAATGAGCCCTCCGGGAACCCTTGCCTGCCCTAGGGGCTTGTCGGGCGGGGCCGACGCAGGGTGGGTGAGTGGGGGGGGACTGCTGCTGGCACACACCCACTCCTGAAGCCCACTGGGGCGGTCCAAGGGCTATGAGCTCGGAGCTCGGGCACGGGCTGTCCCAGCAGGGCCTCGCGAGGGTGGACCGATATGCTCCCGGACCAAAAGTGTTGTAAAGGCCCAGGGCACGACTCTCCTGCGACCCCCAGCACCTCCTGGGTGCCCGCCACCACCCTTGGGCCGGGATGAGGTGCCACCTTGTGCGTGGAAGCCCCGCCCAGAGGCAAGAAGCCCCCAAGGCCCGAGGGCGCGCCCGACCCTGCAGCCCTGCTGCAGCCACAGGGAACGGGATGTCTGAGAGGGCAGCCCCCACTGCCCAAGCCTCCGCTGGCAGTTCCCCGAAGGGCTGGTGGCGGCTGCGCCTCAGCAGCCAGCCTCCCTCCCACCCTCCCTGCCTCCCTCTGGTCGGGCACTGCAAGCCACACAGCCACTTGTGTCCCCTGTGTCCCTGGAGGCCGCAGCGCGTTTTGGGTTTTGGAGCGGACGGGCCCCTCTCGGCTTCCGTAGTCCATTTGCCCCCAGAGCCCGCCAGACCCCTGGCTCTAGGAGGCTGCCCAGGCGGTGCTGCCAACTGCCCCCAGGTGCTAGCTAGCGGCAGTGGCAGCGGCCAGCCACGGGGGGAGCACACACACCTGCGGGTGTCCCCGGGCCGCACACACGGACTGCCCCGCGCCTCCGTGGGTTGCAAATGAGCCCTCCGGGAACCCTTGCCTGCCCTAGGGGCTTGTCGGGCGGGGCCGACGCAGGGTGGGTGAGTGGGGGGGGACTGCTGCTGGCACACACCCACTCCTGAAGCCCACTGGGGCGGTCCAAGGGCTATGAGCTCGGAGCTCGGGCACGGGCTGTCCCAGCAGGGCCTCGCGAGGGTGGACCGATATGCTCCCGGACCAAAAGTGTTGTAAAGGCCCAGGGCACGACTCTCCTGCGACCCCCAGCACCTCCTGGGTGCCCGCCACCACCCTTGGGCCGGGATGAGGTGCCACCTTGTGCGTGGAAGCCCCGCCCAGAGGCAAGAAGCCCCCAAGGCCCGAGGGCGCGCCCGACCCTGCAGCCCTGCTGCAGCCACAGGGAACGGGATGTCTGAGAGGGCAGCCCCCACTGCCCAAGCCTCCGCTGGCAGTTCCCCGAAGGGCTGGTGGCGGCTGCGCCTCAGCAGCCAGCCTCCCTCCCACCCTCCCTGCCTCCCTCTGGTCGGGCACTGCAAGCCACACAGCCACTTGTGTCCCCTGTGTCCCTGGAGGCCGCAGCGCGTTTTGGGTTTTGGAGCGGACGGGCCCCTCTCGGCTTCCGTAGTCCATTTGCCCCCAGAGCCCGCCAGACCCCTGGCTCTAGGAGGCTGCCCAGGCGGTGCTGCCAACTGCCCCCAGGTGCTAGCTAGCGGCAGTGGCAGCGGCCAGCCACGGGGGGAGCACACACACCTGCGGGTGTCCCCGGGCCGCACACACGGACTGCCCCGCGCCTCCGTGGGTTGCAAATGAGCCCTCCGGGAACCCTTGCCTGCCCTAGGGGCTTGTCGGGCAGGGCCGACGCAGGGTGGGTGAGTGGGGGGGGACTGCTGCTGGCACACACCCACTCCTGAAGCCCACTGGGGCGGTCCAAGGGCTATGAGCTCGGAGCTCGGGCACGGGCTGTCCCAGCAGGGCCTCGCGAGGGTGGACCGATATGCTCCCGGACCAAAAGTGTTGTAAAGGCCCAGGGCACGACTCTCCTGCGACCCCCAGCACCTCCTGGGTGCCCGCCACCACCCTTGGGCCGGGATGAGGTGCCAGCTTGTGCGTGGAAGCCCCGCCCAGAGGCAAGAAGCCCCCAAGGCCCGAGGGCGCGCCCGACCCTGCAGCCCTGCTGCAGCCACAGGGAACGGGATGTCTGAGAGGGCAGCCCCCACTGCCCAAGCCTCCGCTGGCAGTTCCCCGAAGGGCTGGTGGCGGCTGCGCCTCAGCAGCCAGCCTCCCTCCCACCCTCCCTGCCTCCCTCTGGTCGGGCACTGCAAGCCACACAGCCACTTGTGTCCCCTGTGTCCCTGGAGGCCGCAGCGCGTTTTGGGTTTTGGAGCGGACGGGCCACTTTCGGCTTCCGTAGTCCATTTGCCCCCAGAGCCCGCCAGACCCCTGGCTCTAGGAGGCTGCCCAGGCGGTGCTGCCAACTGCCCCCAGGTGCTAGCTAGCGGCAGTGGCAGCGGCCAGCCACGGGGGGAGCACACACACCTGCGGGTGTCCCCGGGCCGCACACACGGACTGCCCCGCGCCTCCGTGGGTTGCAAATGAGCCCTCTGGGAACCCTTGCCTGCCCTAGGGGCTTGTCGGGCGGGGCCGACGCAGGGTGGGTGAGTGGGGGGGGACTGCTGCTGGCACACACCCACTCCTGAAGCCCACTGGGGCGGTCCAAGGACTATGAGCTCGGAGCTCGGAGCTCGGGCACGGGCTGTCCCAGCAGGGCCTCGCGAGGGTGGACCGATATGCTCCCGGACCAAAAGTGTTGTAAAGGCCCAGGGCACGACTCTCCTGCAACCCCCAGCACCTCCTGGGTGCCCGCCACCACCCTTGGGCCGGGATGAGGTGCCACCTTGTGCGTGGAAGCCCCGCCCAGAGGCAAGAAGCCCCCAAGGCCCGAGGGCGCGCCCGACCCTGCAGCCCTGCTGCAGCCACAGGGAACGGGATGTCTGAGAGGGCAGCCCCCACTGCCCAAGCCTCCGCTGGCAGTTCCCCGAAGGGCTGGTGGCGGCTGCGCCTCAGCAGCCAGCCTCCCTCCCACCCTCCCTGCCTCCCTCTGGTCGGGCACTGCAAGCCACACAGCCACTTGTGTCCCCTGTGTCCCTGGAGGCCGCAGCACATTTTGGGTTTTGGAGCGGAGGGGCCCCTCTCGGCTTCCGTAGTCCATTTGCCCCCAGAGCCCGCCAGACCCCTGGCTCTAGGAGGCTGCCCAGGCGGTGCTGCCAACTGCCCCCAGGTGCTAGCTAGCGGCAGTGGCAGCGGCCAGCCACGGGGGGAGCACACACACCTGCGGGTGTCCCCGGGCCGCACACACGGACTGCCCCGCGCCTCCGAGGGTTGCAAATGAGCCCTCCGGGAACCCTTGCCTGCCCTAGGGGCTTGTCGGGCGGGGCCGACGCAGGGTGGGTGAGTGGGGGGGGACTGCTGCTGGCACACACCCACTCCTGAAGCCCACTGGGGCGGTCCAAGGGCTATGAGCTCGGAGCTCGGGCACGGGCTGTCCCAGCAGGGCCTCGCGAGGGTGGACCGATATGCTCCCGGACCAAAAGTGTTGTAAAGGCCCAGGGCACGACTCTCCTGCAACCCCCAGCACCTCCTGGGTGCCCGCCACCACCCTTGGGCCGGGATGAGGTGCCACCTTGTGCGTGGAAGCCCCGCCCAGAGGCAAGAAGCCCCCAAGGCCCGAGGGCACGCCCACCCTGCAGCCCTGCTGCAGCCACAGGGAACGGGATGTCTGAGAGGGCAGCCCCCACTGCCCAAGCCTCCGCTGGCAGTTCCCCGAAGGGTTGGTGGCGGCTGCGCCTCAGCAGCCAGCCTCCCTCCCACCCTCCCTGCCTCCCTCTGGTCGGGCACTGCAAGCCACACAGCCACTTGTGTCCCCTGTGTCCCTGGAGGCCGCAGCGCGTTTTGGGTTTTGGAGCGGACGGGCCCCTCTCGGCTTCCGTAGTCCATTTGCCCCCAGAGCCCGCCAGACCCCTGGCTCTAGGAGGCTGCCCAGGCGGTGCTGCCAACTGCCCCCAGGTGCTAGCTAGCGGCAGTGGCAGCGGCCAGCCACGGGGCGAGCACACACACCTGCGGGTGTCCCCGGGCCGCACACACGGACTGCCCCGCGCCTCCGTGGGTTGCAAATGAGCCCTCCGGGAACCCTTGCCTGCCCTAGGGGCTTGTCGGGCGGGGCCGACGCAGGGTGGGTGAGTGGGGGGGGACTGCTGCTGGCACACACCCACTCCTGAAGCCCACTGGGGCGGTCCAAGGGCTATGAGCTCGGAGCTCGGGCACGGGCTGTCCCAGCAGGGCCTCGCGAGGGTGGACCGATATGCTCCCGGACCAAAAGTGTTGTAAAGGCCCAGGGCACGACTCTCCTGCGACCCCCAGCACCTCCTGGGTGCCCGCCACCACCCTTGGGCCGGGATGAGGTGCCACCTTGTGCGTGGAAGCCCCGCCCAGAGGCAAGAAGCCCCCAAGGCCCGAGGGCGCGCCCGACCCTGCAGCCCTGCTGCAGCCACAGGGAACGGGATGTCTGAGAGGGCAGCCCCCACTGCCCAAGCCTCCGCTGGCAGTTCCCCGAAGGGCTGGTGGCGGCTGCGCCTCAGCAGCCAGCCTCCCTCCCACCCTCCCTGCCTCCCTCTGGTCGGGCACTGCAAGCCACACAGCCACTTGTGTCCCCTGTGTCCCTGGAGGCCGCAGCGCGTTTTGGGTTTTGGAGCGGACGGGCCCCTCTCGGCTTCCGTAGTCCATTTGCCCCCAGAGCCCGCCAGACCCCTGGCTCTAGGAGGCTGCCCAGGCGGTGCTGCCAACTGCCCCCAGGTGCTAGCTAGCGGCAGTGGCAGCTGCCAGCCACGGGGGGAGCACACACACCTGCGGGTGTCCCCGGGCCGCACACACGGACTGCCCCGCGCCTCCGTGGGTTGCAAATGAGCCCTCTGGGAACCCTTGCCTGCCCTAGGGGCTTGTCGGGCGGGGCCGACGCAGGGTGGGTGAGTCGGGGGGGACTGCTGCTGGCACACACCCACTCCTGAAGCCCACTGGGGCGGTCCAAGGGCTATGAGCTCGGAGCTCGGAGCTCGGGCACGGGCTGTCCCAGCAGGGCCTCGCGAGGGTGGACCGATATGCTCCCGGACCAAAAGTGTTGTAAAGGCCCAGGGCACGACTCTCCTGCAACCCCCAGCACCTCCTGGGTGCCCGCCACCACCCTTGGGCCGGGATGAGGTGCCACCTTGTGCGTGGAAGCCCCGCCCAGAGGCAAGAAGCCCCAAGGCCCGAGGGCGCGCCCGACCCTGCAGCCCTGCTGCAGCCACAGGGAACGGGATGTCTGAGAGGGCAGCCCCCACTGCCCAAGCCTCCGCTGGCAGTTCCCCGAAGGGCTGGTGGCGGCTGCGCCTCAGCAGCCAGCCTCCCTCCCACCCTCCCTGCCTCCCTCTGGTCGGGCACTGCAAGCCACACAGCCACTTGTGTCCCCTGTGTCCCTGGAGGCCGCAGCGCGTTTTGGGTTTTGGAGCGGACGGGCCCCTCTCGGCTTCCGTAGTCCATTTGCCCCCAGAGCCCGCCAGACCCCTGGCTCTAGGAGGCTGCCCAGGCGGTGCTGCCAACTGCCCCCAGGTGCTAGCTAGCGGCAGTGGCAGCGGCCAGCCACGGGGGGAGCACACACACCTGCGGGTGTCCCCGGGCCGCACACACGGACTGCCCCGCGCCTCCGAGGGTTGCAAATGAGCCCTCCGGGAACCCTTGCCTGCCCTAGGGGCTTGTCGGGCGGGGCCGACGCAGGGTGGGTGAGTGGGGGGGGACTGCTGCTGGCACACACCCACTCCTGAAGCCCACTGGGGCGGTCCAAGGGCTATGAGCTCGGAGCTCGGGCACGGGCTGTCCCAGCAGGGCCTCGCGAGGGTGGACCGATATGCTCCCGGACCAAAAGTGTTGTAAAGGCCCAGGGCACGACTCTCCTGCGACCCCCAGCACCTCCTGGGTGCCCGCCACCACCCTTGGGCCGGGATGAGGTGCCACCTTGTGCGTGGAAGCCCCGCCCAGAGGCAAGAAGCCCCCAAGGCCCGAGGGCGCGCCCGACCCTGCAGCCCTGCTGCAGCCACAGGGAACGGGATGTCTGAGAGGGCAGCCCCCACTGCCCAAGCCTCCGCTGGCAGTTCCCCGAAGGGCTGGTGGCGGCTGCGCCTCAGCAGCCAGCCTCCCTCCCACCCTCCCTGCCTCCCTCTGGTCGGGCACTGCAAGCCACACAGCCACTTGTGTCCCCTGTGTCCCTGGAGGCCGCAGCACATTTTGGGTTTTGGAGCGGAGGGGCCCCTCTCGGCTTCCGTAGTCCATTTGCCCCCAGAGCCCGCCAGACCCCTGGCTCTAGGAGGCTGCCCAGGCGGTGCTGCCAACTGCCCCCAGGTGCTAGCTAGCGGCAGTGGCAGCGGCCAGCCACGGGGGGAGCACACACACCTGCGGGTGTCCCCGGGCCGCACACACGGACTGCCCCGCGCCTCCGAGGGTTGCAAATGAGCCCTCCGGGAACCCTTGCCTGCCCTAGGGGCTTGTCGGGCGGGGCCGACGCAGGGTGGGTGAGTGGGGGGGGACTGCTGCTGGCACACACCCACTCCTGAAGCCCACTGGGGCGGTCCAAGGGCTATGAGCTCGGAGCTCGGGCACGGGCTGTCCCAGCAGGGCCTCGCGAGGGTGGACCGATATGCTCCCGGACCAAAAGTGTTGTAAAGGCCCAGGGCACGACTCTCCTGCGACCCCCAGCACCTCCTGGGTGCCCGCCACCACCCTTGGGCCGGGATGAGGTGCCACCTTGTGCGTGGAAGCCCCGCCCAGAGGCAAGAAGCCCCCAAGGCCCGAGGGCACGCCCACCCTGCAGCCCTGCTGCAGCCACAGGGAATGGGATGTCTGAGAGGGCAGCCCCCACTGCCCAAGCCTCCGCTGGCAGTTCCCCGAAGGGTTGGTGGCGGCTGCGCCTCAGCAGCCAGCCTCCCTCCCACCCTCCCTGCCTCCCTCTGGTCGGGCACTGCAAGCCACACAGCCACTTGTGTCCCCTGTGTCCCTGGAGGCCGCAGCGCGTTTTGGGTTTTGGAGCGGACGGGCCCCTCTCGGCTTCCGTAGTCCATTTGCCCCCAGAGCCCGCCAGACCCCTGGCTCTAGGAGGCTGCCCAGGCGGTGCTGCCAACTGCCCCCAGGTGCTAGCTAGCGGCAGTGGCAGCGGCCAGCCACGGGGGGAGCACACACACCTGCGGGTGTCCCCGGGCCGCACACACGGACTGCACCGCGCCTCCGTGGGTTGCAAATGAGCCCTCCGGGAACCCTTGCCTGCCCTAGGGGCTTGTCGGGCGGGGCCGACGCAGGGTGGGTGAGTGGGGGGGGACTGCTGCTGGCACACACCCACTCCTGAAGCCCACTGGGGCGGTCCAAGGGCTATGAGCTCGGAGCTCGGGCACGGGCTGTCCCAGCAGGGCCTCGCGAGGGTGGACCGATATGCTCCCGGACCAAAAGTGTTGTAAAGGCCCAGGGCACGACTCTCCTGCGACCCCCAGCACCTCCTGGGTGCCCGCCACCACCCTTGGGCCGGGATGAGGTGCCACCTTGTGCGTGGAAGCCCCGCCCAGAGGCAAGAAGCCCCCAAGGCCCGAGGGCGCGCCCGACCCTGCAGCCCTGGTGCAGCCACAGGGAACGGGATGTCTGAGAGGGCAGCCCCCACTGCCCAAGCCTCCGCTGGCAGTTCCCCGAAGGGCTGGTGGCGGCTGCGCCTCAGCAGCCAGCCTCCCTCCCACCCTCCCTGCCTCCCTCTGGTCGGGCACTGCAAGCCACACAGCCACTTGTGTCCCCTGTGTCCCTGGAGGCCGCAGCGCGTTTTGGGTTTTGGAGCGGACGGGCCCCTCTCGGCTTCCGTAGTCCATTTGCCCCCAGAGCCCGCCAGACCCCTGGCTCTAGGAGGCTGCCCAGGCGGTGCTGCCAACTGCCCCCAGGTGCTAGCTAGCGGCAGTGGCAGCGGCCAGCCACGGGGGGAGCACACACACCTGCGGGTGTCCCCGGGCCGCACACACGGACTGCCCTGCGCCTCCGAGGGTTGCAAATGAGCCCTCCGGGAACCCTTGCCTGCCCTAGGGGCTTGTCGGGCGGGGCCGACGCAGGGTGGGTGAGTGGGGGGGGACTGCTGCTGGCACACACCCACTCCTGAAGCCCACTGGGGCGGTCCAAGGGCTATGAGCTCGGAGCTCGGGCACGGGCTGTCCCAGCAGGGCCTCGCGAGGGTGGACCGATATGCTCCCGGACCAAAAGTGTTGTAAAGGCCCAGGGCACGACTCTCCTGCGACCCCCAGCACCTCCTGGGTGCCCGCCACCACCCTTGGGCCGGGATGAGGTGCCACCTTGTGCGTGGAAGCCCCGCCCAGAGGCAAGAAGCCCCCAAGGCCCGAGGGCACGCCCACCCTGCAGCCCTGCTGCAGCCACAGGGAACGGGATGTCTGAGAGGGCAGCCCCCACTGCCCAAGCCTCCGCTGGCAGTTCCCCGAAGGGTTGGTGGCGGCTGCGCCTCAGCAGCCAGCCTCCCTCCCACCCTCCCTGCCTCCCTCTGGTCGGGCACTGCAAGCCACACAGCCACTTGTGTCCCCTGTGTCCCTGGAGGCCGCAGCGCGTTTTGGGTTTTGGAGCGGACGGGCCCCTCTCGGCTTCCGTAGTCCATTTGCCCCCAGAGCCCGCCAGACCCCTGGCTCTAGGAGGCTGCCCAGGCGGTGCTGCCAACTGCCCCCAGGTGCTAGCTAGCGGCAGTGGCAGCGGCCAGCCACGGGGGGAGCACACACACCTGCGGGTGTCCCCGGGCCGCACACACGGACTGCCCCGCGCCTCCGTGGGTTGCAAATGAGCCCTCCGGGAACCCTTGCCTGCCCTAGGGGCTTGTCGGGCGGGGCCGACGCAGGGTGGGTGAGTGGGGGGGGACTGCTGCTGGCACACACCCACTCCTGAAGCCCACTGGGGCGGTCCAAGGGCTATGAGCTCGGAGCTCGGGCACGGGCTGTCCCAGCAGGGCCTCGCGAGGGTGGACCGATATGCTCCCGGACCAAAAGTGTTGTAAAGGCCCAGGGCACGACTCTCCTGCAACCCCCAGCACCCCTGGGTGCCCGCCACCACCCTTGGGCCGGGATGAGGTGCCACCTTGTGCGTGGAAGCCCCGCCCAGAGGCAAGAAGCCCCCAAGGCCCGAGGGCGCGCCCGACCCTGCAGCCCTGCTGCAGCCACAGGGAACGGGATGTCTGAGAGGGCAGCCCCCACTGCCCAAGCCTCCGCTGGCAGTTCCCCGAAGGGCTGGTGGCGGCTGCGCCTCAGCAGCCAGCCTCCCTCCCACCCTCCCTGCCTCCCTCTGGTCGGGCACTGCAAGCCACACAGCCACTTGTGTCCCCTGTGTCCCTGGAGGCCCGCAGCACATTTTGGGTTTTGGAGCGGACGGGCCCCTCTCGGCTTCCGTAGTCCATTTGCCCCCAGAGCCCGCCAGACCCCTGGCTCTAGGAGGCTGCCCAGGCGGTGCTGCCAACTGCCCCCAGGTGCTAGCTAGCGGGCAGTGGCAGCGGCCAGCCACGGGGGGAGCACACACACCTGCGGGTGTCCCCGGGCCGCACACACGGACTGCCCCGCGCCTCCGTGGGTTGCAAATGAGCCCTCCGGGAACCCTTGCCTGCCCTAGGGGCTTGTCGGGCGGGGCCGACACAGGGTGGGTGAGTGGGGGGGGACTGCTGCTGGCACACACCCACTCCTGAAGCCCACTGGGGCGGTCCAAGGGCTATGAGCTCGGAGCTCGGGCACGGGCTGTCCAGCAGGGCCTCGCGAGGGTGGACCGATATGCTCCCGGACCAAAAGTGTTGTAAAGGCCCAGGGCACGACTCTCCTGCGACCCCCAGCACCTCCTGGGTGCCCGCCACCACCCTTGGGCCGGGATGAGGTGCCACCTTGTGCGTGGAAGCCCCGCCCAGAGGCAAGAAGCCCCCAAGGCCCGAGGGCGCGCCCGACCCTGCAGCCCTGCTGCAGCCACAGGGAACGGGATGTCTGAGAGGGCAGCCCCCCACTGCCCAAGCCTCCGCTGGCAGTTCCCCGAAGGGCTGGTGGCGGCTGCGCCTCAGCAGCCAGCCTCCCTCCCACCCTCCCTGCCTCCCTCTGGTCGGGCACTGCAAGCCACACAGCCACTTGTGTCCCCTGTGTCCCTGGAGGCCGCAGCGCGTTTTGGGTTTTGGAGCGGACGGGCCCCTCTCGGCTTCCGTAGTCCATTTGCCCCAGAGCCCGCCAGACCCCTGGCTCTAGGAGGCTGCCCAGGCGGTGCTGCCAACTGCCCCCAGGTGCTAGCTAGCGGCAGTGGCAGCTGCCAGCCACGGGGGGAGCACACACACCTGCGGGTGTCCCCGGGCCGCACACACGGACTGCCCCGCGCCTCCGTGGGTTGCAAATGAGCCCTCTGGGAACCCTTGCCTGCCCTAGGGGCTTGTCGGGCGGGGCCGACGCAGGGTGGGTGAGTCGGGGGGGACTGCTGCTGGCACACACCCACTCCTGAAGCCCACTGGGGCGGTCCAAGGGCTATGAGCTCGGAGCTCGGAGCTCGGGCACGGGCTGTCCCAGCAGGGCCTCGCGAGGGTGGACCGATATGCTCCCGGACCAAAAGTGTTGTAAAGGCCCAGGGCACGACTCTCCTGCAACCCCCAGCACCTCCTGGGTGCCCGCCACCACCCTTGGGCCGGGATGAGGTGCCACCTTGTGCGTGGAAGCCCCGCCCAGAGGCAAGAAGCCCCAAGGCCCGAGGGCGCGCCCGACCCTGCAGCCCTGCTGCAGCCACAGGGAACGGGATGTCTGAGAGGGCAGCCCCCACTGCCCAAGCCTCCGCTGGCAGTTCCCCGAAGGGCTGGTGGCGGCTGCGCCTCAGCAGCCAGCCTCCCTCCCACCCTCCCTGCCTCCCTCTGGTCGGGCACTGCAAGCCACACAGCCACTTGTGTCCCCTGTGTCCCTGGAGGCCGCAGCGCGTTTTGGGTTTTGGAGCGGACGGGCCCCTCTCGGCTTCCGTAGTCCATTTGCCCCCAAGAGCCCGCCAGACCCCTGGCTCTAGGAGGCTGCCCAGGCGGTGCTGCCAACTGCCCCCAGGTGCTAGCTAGCGGCAGTGGCAGCGGCCAGCCACGGGGGGAGCACACACACCTGCGGGTGTCCCCGGGCCGCACACACGGACTGCCCCGCGCCTCCGAGGTTGCAAATGAGCCCTCCGGGAACCCTTGCCTGCCCTAGGGGCTTGTCGGGCGGGGCCGACGCAGGGTGGGTGAGTGGGGGGGGACTGCTGCTGGCACACACCCACTCCTGAAGCCCACTGGGGCGGTCCAAGGGCTATGAGCTCGGAGCTCGGGCACGGGCTGTCCCAGCAGGGCCTCGCGAGGGTGGACCGATATGCTCCCGGACCAAAAGTGTTGTAAAGGCCCAGGGCACGACTCTCCTGCGACCCCCAGCACCTCCTGGGTGCCCGCCACCACCCTTGGGCCGGGATGAGGTGCCACCTTGTGCGTGGAAGCCCCGCCCAGAGGCAAGAAGCCCCCAAGGCCCGAGGGCGCGCCCGACCCTGCAGCCCTGCTGCAGCCACAGGGAACGGGATGTCTGAGAGGGCAGCCCCCACTGCCCAAGCCTCCGCTGGCAGTTCCCCGAAGGGCTGGTGGCGGCTGCGCCTCAGCAGCCAGCCTCCTCTCCCACCCTCCCTGCCTCCCTCTGGTCGGGCACTGCAAGCCACACAGCCACTTGTGTCCCCTGTGTCCCTGGAGGCCGCAGCACATTTTGGGTTTTGGAGCGGAGGGGCCCCTCTCGGCTTCCGTAGTCCATTTGCCCCCAGAGCCCGCCAGACCCCTGGCTCTAGGAGGCTGCCCAGGCGGTGCTGCCAACTGCCCCCAGGTGCTAGCTAGCGGCAGTGGCAGCGGCCAGCCACGGGGGGAGCACACACACCTGCGGGTGTCCCCGGGCCGCACACACGGACTGCCCCGCGCCTCCGAGGGTTGCAAATGAGCCCTCCGGGAACCCTTGCCTGCCCTAGGGGCTTGTCGGGCGGGGCCGACGCAGGGTGGGTGAGTGGGGGGGACTGCTGCTGGCACACACCCACTCCTGAAGCCCACTGGGGCGGTCCAAGGGCTATGAGCTCGGAGCTCGGGCACGGGCTGTCCCAGCAGGGCCTCGCGAGGGTGGACCGATATGCTCCCGGACCAAAAGTGTTGTAAAGGCCCAGGGCACGACTCTCCTGCGACCCCCAGCACCTCCTGGGTGCCCGCCACCACCCTTGGGCCGGGATGAGGTGCCACCTTGTGCGTGGAAGCCCCGCCCAGAGGCAAGAAGCCCCCAAGGCCCGAGGGCACGCCCACCCTGCAGCCCTGCTGCAGCCACAGGGAATGGGATGTCTGAGAGGGCAGCCCCCACTGCCCAAGCCTCCGCTGGCAGTTCCCCGAAGGGTTGGTGGCGGCTGCGCCTCAGCAGCCAGCCTCCCTCCCACCCTCCCTGCCTCCCTCTGGTCGGGCACTGCAAGCCACACAGCCACTTGTGTCCCCTGTGTCCCTGGAGGCCGCAGCGCGTTTTGGGTTTTGGAGCGGACGGGGCCCCTCTCGGCTTCCGTAGTCCATTTGCCCCCAGAGCCCGCCAGACCCCTGGCTCTAGGAGGCTGCCCAGGCGGTGCTGCCAACTGCCCCCAGGTGCTAGCTAGCGGCAGTGGCAGCGGCCAGCCACGGGGGGAGCACACACACCTGCGGGTGTCCCCGGGCCGCACACACGGACTGCACCGCGCCTCCGTGGGTTGCAAATGAGCCCTCCGGGAACCCTTGCCTGCCCTAGGGGCTTGTCGGGCGGGGCCGACGCAGGGTGGGTGAGTGGGGGGGGACTGCTGCTGGCACACACCCACTCCTGAAGCCCACTGGGGCGGTCCAAGGGCTATGAGCTCGGAGCTCGGGCACGGGCTGTCCCAGCAGGGCCTCGCGAGGGTGGACCGATATGCTCCCGGACCAAAAGTGTTGTAAAGGCCCAGGGCACGACTCTCCTGCGACCCCCCGCACCTCCTGGGTGCCCGCCACCACCTTGGGCCGGGATGAGGTGCCACCTTGTGCGTGGAAGCCCCGCCCAGAGGCAAGAAGCCCCCAAGGCCCGAGGGCGCGCCCGACCCTGCAGCCCTGCTGCAGCCACAGGGAACGGGATGTCTGAGAGGGCAGCCCCCACTGCCCAAGCCTCCGCTGGCAGTTCCCCGAAGGGCTGGTGGCGGCTGCGCCTCAGCAGCCAGCCTCCCTCCCACCCTCCCTGCCTCCCTCTGGTCGGGCACTGCAAGCCACACAGCCACTTGTGTCCCCTGTGTCCCTGGAGGCCGCAGCGCGTTTTGGGTTTTGGAGCGGACGGGCCCCTCTCGGCTTCCGTAGTCCATTTGCCCCCAGAGCCCGCCAGACCCCTGGCTCTAGGAGGCTGCCCAGGCGGTGCTGCCAACTGCCCCCAGGTGCTAGCTAGCGGCAGTGGCAGCTGCCAGCCACGGGGGGAGCACACACACCTGCGGGTGTCCCCGGGCCGCACACACGGACTGCCCCGCGCCTCCGTGGGTTGCAAATGAGCCCTCTGGGAACCCTTGCCTGCCCTAGGGGCTTGTCGGGCGGGGCCGACGCAGGGTGGGTGAGTCGGGGGGGACTGCTGCTGGCACACACCCACTCCTGAAGCCCACTGGGGCGGTCCAAGGGCTATGAGCTCGGAGCTCGGAGCTCGGGCACGGGCTGTCCCAGCAGGGCCTCGCGAGGGTGGACCGATATGCTCCCGGACCAAAAGTGTTGTAAAGGCCCAGGGCACGACTCTCCTGCAACCCCCAGCACCTCCTGGGTGCCCGCCACCACCCTTGGGCCGGGATGAGGTGCCACCTTGTGCGTGGAAGCCCCGCCCAGAGGCAAGAAGCCCCCAAGGCCCGAGGGCGCGCCCGACCCTGCAGCCCTGCTGCAAGCCACAGGGAACGGGATGTCTGAGAGGGCAGCCCCCACTGCCCAAGCCTCCGCTGGCAGTTCCCCGAAGGGCTGGTGGCGGCTGCGCCTCAGCAGCCAGCCTCCCTCCCACCCTCCCTGCCTCCCTCTGGTCGGGCACTGCAAGCCACACAGCCACTTGTGTCCCCTGTGTCCCTGGAGGCCGCAGCACATTTTGGGTTTTGGAGCGGAGGGGCCCCTCTCGGCTTCCGTAGTCCATTTGCCCCCAGAGCCCGCCAGACCCCTGGCTCTAGGAGGCTGCCCAGGCGGTGCTGCCAACTGCCCCCAGGTGCTAGCTAGCGGCAGTGGCAGCGGCCAGCCACGGGGGGAGCACACACACCTGCGGGTGTCCCCGGGCCGCACACACGGACTGCCCCGCGCCTCCGTGGGTTGCAAATGAGCCCTCCGGGAACCCTTGCCTGCCCTAGGGGCTTGTCGGGCGGGGTCGACACAGGGTGGGTGAGTGGGGGGGGACTGCTGCTGGCACACACCCACTCCTGAAGCCCACTGGGGCGGTCCAAGGGCTATGAGCTCGGAGCTCGGGCACGGGCTGTCCCAGCAGGGCCTCGCGAGGGTGGACCGATATGCTCCCGGACCAAAAGTGTTGTAAAGGCCCAGGGCACGACTCTCCTGCGACCCCCAGCACCTCCTGGGTGCCCGCCACCACCCTTGGGCCGGGATGAGGTGCCACCTTGTGCGTGGAAGCCCCGCCCAGAGGCAAGAAGCCCCCAAGGCCCGAGGGCGCGCCCGACCCTGCAGCCCTGGTGCAGCCACAGGGAACGGGATGTCTGAGAGGGCAGCCCCCACTGCCCAAGCCTCCGCTGGCAGTTCCCCGAAGGGCTGGTGGCGGCTGCGCCTCAGCAGCCAGCCTCCCTCCCACCCTCCCTGCCTCCCTCTGGTCGGGCACTGCAAGCCACACAGCCACTTGTGTCCCCTGTGTCCCTGGAGGCCGCAGCGCGTTTTGGGTTTTGGAGCGGACGGGCCCCTCTCGGCTTCCGTAGTCCATTTGCCCCCAGAGCCCGCCAGACCCCTGGCTCTAGGAGGCTGCCCAGGCGGTGCTGCCAACTGCCCCCAGGTGCTAGCTAGCGGCAGTGGCAGCGGCCAGCCACGGGGGGAGCACACACACCTGCGGGTGTCCCCGGGCCGCACACACGGACTGCCCTGCGCCTCCGAGGGTTGCAAATGAGCCCTCCGGGAACCCTTGCCTGCCCTAGGGGCTTGTCGGGCGGGGCCGACGCAGGGTGGGTGAGTGGGGGGGGACTGCTGCTGGCACACACCCACTCCTGAAGCCCACTGGGGCGGTCCAAGGGCTATGAGCTCGGAGCTCGGGCACGGGCTGTCCCAGCAGGGCCTCGCGAGGGTGGACCGATATGCTCCCGGACCAAAAGTGTTGTAAAGGCCCAGGGCACGACTCTCCTGCGACCCCCAGCACCTCCTGGGTGCCCGCCACCACCCTTGGGCCGGGATGAGGTGCCACCTTGTGCGTGGAAGCCCCGCCCAGAGGCAAGAAGCCCCCAAGGCCCGAGGGCACGCCCACCCTGCAGCCCTGCTGCAGCCACAGGGAACGGGATGTCTGAGAGGGCAGCCCCCACTGCCCAAGCCTCCGCTGGCAGTTCCCCGAAGGGTTGGTGGCGGCTGCGCCTCAGCAGCCAGCCTCCCTCCCACCCTCCCTGCCTCCCTCTGGTCGGGCACTGCAAGCCACACAGCCACTTGTGTCCCCTGTGTCCCTGGAGGCCGCAGCGCGTTTTGGGTTTTGGAGCGGACGGGCCCCTCTCGGCTTCCGTAGTCCATTTGCCCCCAGAGCCCGCCAGACCCCTGGCTCTAGGAGGCTGCCCAGGCGGTGCTGCCAACTGCCCCCAGGTGCTAGCTAGCGGCAGTGGCAGCGGCCAGCCACGGGGGGAGCACACACACCTGCGGGTGTCCCCGGGCCGCACACACGGACTGCCCCGCGCCTCCGTGGGTTGCAAATGAGCCCTCCGGGAACCCTTGCCTGCCCTAGGGGCTTGTCGGGCGGGGCCGACGCAGGGTGGGTGAGTGGGGGGGGACTGCTGCTGGCACACACCCACTCCTGAAGCCCACTGGGGCGGTCCAAGGGCTATGAGCTCGGAGCTCGGGCACGGGCTGTCCCAGCAGGGCCTCGCGAGGGTGGACCGATATGCTCCCGGACCAAAAGTGTTGTAAAGGCCCAGGGCACGACTCTCCTGCAACCCCCAGCACCTCCTGGGTGCCCGCCACCACCCTTGGGCCGGGATGAGGTGCCACCTTGTGCGTGGAAGCCCCGCCCAGAGGCAAGAAGCCCCCAAGGCCCGAGGGCGCGCCCGACCCTGCAGCCCTGCTGCAGCCACAGGGAACGGGATGTCTGAGAGGGCAGCCCCCACTGCCCAAGCCTCCGCTGGCAGTTCCCCGAAGGGCTGGTGGCGGCTGCGCCTCAGCAGCCAGCCTCCCTCCCACCCTCCCTGCCTCCCTCTGGTCGGGCACTGCAAGCCACACAGCCACTTGTGTCCCCTGTGTCCCTGGAGGCCGCAGCACATTTTGGGTTTTGGAGCGGACGGGCCCCTCTCGGCTTCCGTAGTCCATTTGCCCCCAGAGCCCGCCAGACCCCTGGCTCTAGGAGGCTGCCCAGGCGGTGCTGCCAACTGCCCCCAGGTGCTAGCTAGCGGCAGTGGCAGCGGCCAGCCACGGGGGGAGCACACACACCTGCGGGTGTCCCCGGGCCGCACACACGGACTGCCCCGCGCCTCCGTGGGTTGCAAATGAGCCCTCCGGGAACCCTTGCCTGCCCTAGGGGCTTGTCGGGCGGGGCCGACACAGGGTGGGTGAGTGGGGGGGGACTGCTGCTGGCACACACCCACTCCTGAAGCCCACTGGGGCGGTCCAAGGGCTATGAGCTCGGAGCTCGGGCACGGGCTGTCCCAGCAGGGCCTCGCGAGGGTGGACCGATATGCTCCCGGACCAAAAGTGTTGTAAAGGCCCAGGGCACGACTCTCCTGCGACCCCCAGCACCTCCTGGGTGCCCGCCACCACCCTTGGGCCGGGATGAGGTGCCACCTTGTGCGTGGAAGCCCCGCCCAGAGGCAAGAAGCCCCCAAGGCCCGAGGGCGCGCCCGACCCTGCAGCCCTGCTGCAGCCACAGGGAACGGGATGTCTGAGAGGGCAGCCCCCACTGCCCAAGCCTCCGCTGGCAGTTCCCCGAAGGGCTGGTGGCGGCTGCGCCTCAGCAGCCAGCCTCCCTCCCACCCTCCCTGCCTCCCTCTGGTCGGGCACTGCAAGCCACACAGCCACTTGTGTCCCCTGTGTCCCTGGAGGCCGCAGCGCGTTTTGGGTTTTGGAGCGGACGGGCCCCTCTCGGCTTCCGTAGTCCATTTGCCCCCAGAGCCCGCCAGACCCCTGGCTCTAGGAGGCTGCCCAGGCGGTGCTGCCAACTGCCCCCAGGTGCTAGCTAGCGGCAGTGGCAGCGGCCAGCCACGGGGGGAGCACACACACCTGCGGGTGTCCCCGGGCCGCACACACGGACTGCCCCGCGCCTCCGTGGGTTGCAAATGAGCCCTCCGGGAACCCTTGCCTGCCCTAGGGGCTTGTCGGGCGGGGCCGACGCAGGGTGGGTGAGTGGGGGGGGACTGCTGCTGGCACACACCCACTCCTGAAGCCCACTGGGGCGGTCCAAGGGCTATGAGCTCGGAGCTCGGAGCTCGGGCACGGGCTGTCCCAGCAGGGCCTCGCGAGGGTGGACCGATATGCTCCCGGACCAAAAGTGTTGTAAAGGCCCAGGGCACGACTCTCCTGCGACCCCCAGCACCTCCTGGGTGCCCGCCACCACCCTTGGGCCGGGATGAGGTGCCACCTTGTGCGTGGAAGCCCCGCCCAGAGGCAAGAAGCCCCCAAGGCCCGAGGGCGCGCCCGACCCTGCAGCCCTGCTGCAGCCACAGGGAACGGGATGTCTGAGAGGGCAGCCCCCACTGCCCAAGCCTCCGCTGGCAGTTCCCCGAAGGGCTGGTGGCGGCTGCGCCTCAGCAGCCAGCCTCCCTCCCACCCTCCCTGCCTCCCTCTGGTCGGGCACTGCAAGCCACACAGCCACTTGTGTCCCCTGTGTCCCTGGAGGCCGCAGCGCGTTTTGGGTTTTGGAGCGGACGGGCCCCTCTCGGCTTCCGTAGTCCATTTGCCCCCAGAGCCCGCCAGACCCCTGGCTCTAGGAGGCTGCCCAGGCGGTGCTGCCAACTGCCCCCAGGTGCTAGCTAGCGGCAGTGGCAGCTGCCAGCCACGGGGGGAGCACACACACCTGCGGGTGTCCCCGGGCCGCACACACGGACTGCCCCGCGCCTCCGTGGGTTGCAAATGAGCCCTCTGGGAACCCTTGCCTGCCCTAGGGGCTTGTCGGGCGGGGCCGACGCAGGGTGGGTGAGTCGGGGGGGACTGCTGCTGGCACACACCCACTCCTGAAGCCCACTGGGGCGGTCCAAGGGCTATGAGCTCGGAGCTCGGAGCTCGGGCACGGGCTGTCCCAGCAGGGCCTCGCGAGGGTGGACCGATATGCTCCCGGACCAAAAGTGTTGTAAAGGCCCAGGGCACGACTCTCCTGCAACCCCCAGCACCTCCTGGGTGCCCGCCACCACCCTTGGGCCGGGATGAGGTGCCACCTTGTGCGTGGAAGCCCCGCCCAGAGGCAAGAAGCCCCCAAGGCCCGAGGGCGCGCCCGACCCTGCAGCCCTGCTGCAGCCACAGGGAACGGGATGTCTGAGAGGGCAGCCCCCACTGCCCAAGCCTCCGCTGGCAGTTCCCCGAAGGGCTGGTGGCGGCTGCGCCTCAGCAGCCAGCCTCCCTCCCACCCTCCCTGCCTCCCTCTGGTCGGGCACTGCAAGCCACACAGCCACTTGTGTCCCCTGTGTCCCTGGAGGCCGCAGCACATTTTGGGTTTTGGAGCGGACGGGCCCCTCTCGGCTTCCGTAGTCCATTTGCCCCCAGAGCCCGCCAGACCCCTGGCTCTAGGAGGCTGCCCAGGCGGTGCTGCCAACTGCCCCCAGGTGCTAGCTAGCGGCAGTGGCAGCGGCCAGCCACGGGGGGAGCACACACACCTGCGGGTGTCCCCGGGCCGCACACACGGACTGCCCCGCGCCTCCGTGGGTTGCAAATGAGCCCTCCGGGAACCCTTGCCTGCCCTAGGGGCTTGTCGGGCGGGGCCGACACAGGGTGGGTGAGTGGGGGGGGACTGCTGCTGGCACACACCCACTCCTGAAGCCCACTGGGGCGGTCCAAGGGCTATGAGCTCGGAGCTCGGGCACGGGCTGTCCCAGCAGGGCCTCGCGAGGGTGGACCGATATGCTCCCGGACCAAAAGTGTTGTAAAGGCCCAGGGCACGACTCTCCTGCGACCCCCAGCACCTCCTGGGTGCCCGCCACCACCCTTGGGCCGGGATGAGGTGCCACCTTGTGCGTGGAAGCCCCGCCCAGAGGCAAGAAGCCCCCAAGGCCCGAGGGCGCGCCCGACCCTGCAGCCCTGGTGCAGCCACAGGGAACGGGATGTCTGAGAGGGCAGCCCCCACTGCCCAAGCCTCCGCTGGCAGTTCCCCGAAGGGCTGGTGGCGGCTGCGCCTCAGCAGCCAGCCTCCCTCCCACCCTCCCTGCCTCCCTCTGGTCGGGCACTGCAAGCCACACAGCCACTTGTGTCCCCTGTGTCCCTGGAGGCCGCAGCGCGTTTTGGGTTTTGGAGCGGACGGGCCCCTCTCGGCTTCCGTAGTCCATTTGCCCCCAGAGCCCGCCAGACCCCTGGCTCTAGGAGGCTGCCCAGGCGGTGCTGCCAACTGCCCCCAGGTGCTAGCTAGCGGCAGTGGCAGCGGCCAGCCACGGGGGGAGCACACACACCTGCGGGTGTCCCCGGGCCGCACACACGGACTGCCCTGCGCCTCCGAGGGTTGCAAATGAGCCCTCCGGGAACCCTTGCCTGCCCTAGGGGCTTGTCGGGCGGGGCCGACGCAGGGTGGGTGAGTGGGGGGGGACTGCTGCTGGCACACACCCACTCCTGAAGCCCACTGGGGCGGTCCAAGGGCTATGAGCTCGGAGCTCGGGCACGGGCTGTCCCAGCAGGGCCTCGCGAGGGTGGACCGATATGCTCCCGGACCAAAAGTGTTGTAAAGGCCCAGGGCACGACTCTCCTGCGACCCCCAGCACCTCCTGGGTGCCCGCCACCACCCTTGGGCCGGGATGAGGTGCCACCTTGTGCGTGGAAGCCCCGCCCAGAGGCAAGAAGCCCCCAAGGCCCGAGGGCGCGCCCACCCTGCAGCCCTGCTGCAGCCACAGGGAACGGGATGTCTGAGAGGGCAGCCCCCACTGCCCAAGCCTCCGCTGGCAGTTCCCCGAAGGGTTGGTGGCGGCTGCGCCTCAGCAGCCAGCCTCCCTCCCACCCTCCCTGCCTCCCTCTGGTCGGGCACTGCAAGCCACACAGCCACTTGTGTCCCCTGTGTCCCTGGAGGCCGCAGCGCGTTTTGGGTTTTGGAGCGGACGGGCCCCTCTCGGCTTCCGTAGTCCATTTGCCCCCAGAGCCCGCCAGACCCCTGGCTCTAGGAGGCTGCCCAGGCGGTGCTGCCAACTGCCCCCAGGTGCTAGCTAGCGGCAGTGGCAGCGGCCAGCCACGGGGGGAGCACACACACCTGCGGGTGTCCCCGGGCCGCACACACGGACTGCCCCGCGCCTCCGTGGGTTGCAAATGAGCCCTCCGGGAACCCTTGCCTGCCCTAGGGGCTTGTCGGGCGGGGCCGACGCAGGGTGGGTGAGTGGGGGGGGACTGCTGCTGGCACACACCCACTCCTGAAGCCCACTGGGGCGGTCCAAGGGCTATGAGCTCGGAGCTCGGGCACGGGCTGTCCCAGCAGGGCCTCGCGAGGGTGGACCGATATGCTCCCGGACCAAAAGTGTTGTAAAGGCCCAGGGCACGACTCTCCTGCAACCCCCAGCACCTCCTGGGTGCCCGCCACCACCCTTGGGCCGGGATGAGGTGCCACCTTGTGCGTGGAAGCCCCGCCCAGAGGCAAGAAGCCCCCAAGGCCCGAGGGCGCGCCCGACCCTGCAGCCCTGCTGCAGCCACAGGGAACGGGATGTCTGAGAGGGCAGCCCCCACTGCCCAAGCCTCCGCTGGCAGTTCCCCGAAGGGCTGGTGGCGGCTGCGCCTCAGCAGCCAGCCTCCCTCCCACCCTCCCTGCCTCCCTCTGGTCGGGCACTGCAAGCCACACAGCCACTTGTGTCCCCTGTGTCCCTGGAGGCCGCAGCACATTTTGGGTTTTGGAGCGGACGGGCCCCTCTCGGCTTCCGTAGTCCATTTGCCCCCAGAGCCCGCCAGACCCCTGGCTCTAGGAGGCTGCCCAGGCGGTGCTGCCAACTGCCCCCAGGTGCTAGCTAGCGGCAGTGGCAGCGGCCAGCCACGGGGGGAGCACACACACCTGCGGGTGTCCCCGGGCCGCACACACGGACTGCCCCGCGCCTCCGTGGGTTGCAAATGAGCCCTCCGGGAACCCTTGCCTGCCCTAGGGGCTTGTCGGGCGGGGCCGACACAGGGTGGGTGAGTGGGGGGGGACTGCTGCTGGCACACACCCACTCCTGAAGCCCACTGGGGCGGTCCAAGGGCTATGAGCTCGGAGCTCGGGCACGGGCTGTCCCAGCAGGGCCTCGCGAGGGTGGACCGATATGCTCCCGGACCAAAAGTGTTGTAAAGGCCCAGGGCACGACTCTCCTGCGACCCCCAGCACCTCCTGGGTGCCCGCCACCACCCTTGGGCCGGGATGAGGTGCCACCTTGTGCGTGGAAGCCCCGCCCAGAGGCAAGAAGCCCCCAAGGCCCGAGGGCGCGCCCGACCCTGCAGCCCTGCTGCAGCCACAGGGAACGGGATGTCTGAGAGGGCAGCCCCCACTGCCCAAGCCTCCGCTGGCAGTTCCCCGAAGGGCTGGTGGCGGCTGCGCCTCAGCAGCCAGCCTCCCTCCCACCCTCCCTGCCTCCCTCTGGTCGGGCACTGCAAGCCACACAGCCACTTGTGTCCCCTGTGACCCTGGAGGCCGCAGCGCGTTTTGGGTTTTGGAGCGGACGGGCCCCTCTCGGCTTCCGTAGTCCATTTGCCCCCAGAGCCCGCCAGACCCCTGGCTCTAGGAGGCTGCCCAGGCGGTGCTGCCAACTGCCCCCAGGTGCTAGCTAGCGGCAGTGGCAGCGGCCAGCCACGGGGGGAGCACACACACCTGCGGGTGTCCCCGGGCCGCACACACGGACTGCCCCGCGCCTCCGTGGGTTGCAAATGAGCCCTCTGGGAACCCTTGCCTGCCCTAGGGGCTTGTCGGGCGGGGCCGACGCAGGGTGGGTGAGTGGGGGGGGACTGCTGCTGGCACACACCCACTCCTGAAGCCCACTGGGGCGGTCCAAGGGCTATGAGCTCGGAGCTCGGAGCTCGGGCACGGGCTGTCCCAGCAGGGCCTCGCGAGGGTGGACCGATATGCTCCCGGACCAAAAGTGTTGTAAAGGCCCAGGGCACGACTCTCCTGCGACCCCCAGCACCTCCTGGGTGCCCGCCACCACCCTTGGGCCGGGATGAGGTGCCACCTTGTGCGTGGAAGCCCCGCCCAGAGGCAAGAAGCCCCCAAGGCCCGAGGGCGCGCCCGACCCTGCAGCCCTGCTGCAGCCACAGGGAACGGGATGTCTGAGAGGGCAGCCCCCACTGCCCAAGCCTCCGCTGGCAGTTCCCCGAAGGGCTGGTGGCGGCTGCGCCTCAGCAGCCAGCCTCCCTCCCACCCTCCCTGCCTCCCTCTGGTCGGGCACTGCAAGCCACACAGCCACTTGTGTCCCCTGTGTCCCTGGAGGCCGCAGCACATTTTGGGTTTTGGAGCGGACGGGCCCCTCTCGGCTTCCGTAGTCCATTTGCCCCCAGAGCCCGCCAGACCCCTGGCTCTAGGAGGCTGCCCAGGCGGTGCTGCCAACTGCCCCCAGGTGCTAGCTAGCGGCAGTGGCAGCTGCCAGCCACGGGGGGAGCACACACACCTGCGGGTGTCCCCGGGCCGCACACACGGACTGCCCCGCGCCTCCGTGGGTTGCAAATGAGCCCTCCGGGAACCCTTTCCTGCCCTAGGGGCTTGTCGGGCGGGGCCGACGCAGGGTGGGTGAGTCGGGGGGGACTGCTGCTGGCACACACCCACTCCTGAAGCCCACTGGGGCGGTCCAAGGGCTATGAGCTCGGAGCTCGGAGCGCGGGCACGGGCTGTCCCAGCAGGGCCTCGCGAGGGTGGACCGATATGCTCCCGGACCAAAAGTGTTGTAAAGGCCCAGGGCACGACTCTCCTGCAACCCCCAGCACCTCCTGGGTGCCCGCCACCACCCTTGGGCCGGGATGAGGTGCCACCTTGTGCGTGGAAGCCCCGCCCAGAGGCAAGAAGCCCCCAAGGCCCGAGGGCGCGCCCGACCCTGCAGCCCTGCTGCAGCCACAGGGAACGGGATGTCTGAGAGGGCAGCCCCCACTGCCCAAGCCTCCGCTGGCAGTTCCCCGAAGGGCTGGTGGCGGCTGCGCCTCAGCAGCCAGCCTCCCTCCCACCCTCCCTGCCTCCCTCTGGTCGGGCACTGCAAGCCACACAGCCACTTGTGTCCCCTGTGTCCCTGGAGGCCGCAGCACATTTTGGGTTTTGGAGCGGACGGGCCCCTCTCGGCTTCCGTAGTCCATTTGCCCCCAGAGCCCGCCAGACCCCTGGCTCTAGGAGGCTGCCCAGGCGGTGCTGCCAACTGCCCCCAGGTGCTAGCTAGCGGCAGTGGCAGCGGCCAGCCACGGGGGGAGCACACACACCTGCGGGTGTCCCCGGGCCGCACACACGGACTGCCCCGCGCCTCCGTGGGTTGCAAATGAGCCCTCCGGGAACCCTTGCCTGCCCTAGGGGCTTGTCGGGCGGGGCCGACGCAGGGTGGGTGAGTGGGGGGGGACTGCTGCTGGCACACACCCACTCCTGAAGCCCACTGGGGCGGTCCAAGGGCTATGAGCTCGGAGCTCGGGCACGGGCTGTCCCAGCAGGGCCTCGCGAGGGTGGACCGATATGCTCCCGGACCAAAAGTGTTGTAAAGGCCCAGGGCACGACTCTCCTGCGACCCCCAGCACCTCCTGGGTGCCCGCCACCACCCTTGGGCCGGGATGAGGTGCCACCTTGTGCGTGGAAGCCCCGCCCAGAGGCAAGAAGCCCCCAAGGCCCGAGGGCGCGCCCGACCCTGCAGCCCTGCTGCAGCCACAGGGAACGGGATGTCTGAGAGGGCAGCCCCCACTGCCCAAGCCTCCGCTGGCAGTTCCCCGAAGGGCTGGTGGCGGCTGCGCCTCAGCAGCCAGCCTCCCTCCCACCCTCCCTGCCTCCCTCTGGTCGGGCACTGCAAGCCACACAGCCACTTGTGTCCCCTGTGTCCCTGGAGGCCGCAGCGCGTTTTGGGTTTTGGAGCGGACGGGCCCCTCTCGGCTTCCGTAGTCCATTTGCCCCCAGAGCCCGCCAGACCCCTGGCTCTAGGAGGCTGCCCAGGCGGTGCTACCAACTGCCCCCAGGTGCTAGCTAGCGGCAGTGGCAGCGGCCAGCCACGGGGGGAGCACACACACCTGCGGGTGTCCCCGGGCCGCAACACGGACTGCCCCGCGCCTCCGTGGGTTGCAAATGAGCCCTCCGGGAACCCTTGCCTGCCCTAGGGGCTTGTCGGGCGGGGTCGACACAGGGTGGGTGAGTGGGGGGGGACTGCTGCTGGCACACACCCACTCCTGAAGCCCACTGGGGCGGTCCAAGGGCTATGAGCTCGGAGCTCGGGCACGGGCTGTCCCAGCAGGGCCTCGCGAGGGTGGACCGATATGCTCCCGGACCAAAAGTGTTGTAAAGGCCCAGGGCACGACTCTCCTGTGACCCCCAGCACCTCCTGGGTGCCCGCCACCACCCTTGGGCCGGGATGAGGTGCCACCTTGTGCGTGGAAGCCCCGCCCAGAGGCAAGCCCCCAAGGCCCGAGGGGACGCCCACCCTGCAGCCCTGCTGCAGCCACAGGGAACGGGATGTCTGAGAGGGCAGCCCCCACTGCCCAAGCCTCCGCTGGCAGTTCCCCGAAGGGCTGGTGGCGGCTGCGCCTCAGCAGCCAGCCTCCCTCCCACCCTCCCTGCCTCCCTCTGGTCGGGCACTGCAAGCCACACAGCCACTTGTGTCCCCTGTGTCCCTGGAGGCTGCAGCGCGTTTTGGGTTT